>NC_067123.1:1706148-1873648 GCF_021347895.1 Acanthochromis polyacanthus
CAGCATGGCCCAAGCTCTGGTTCTATCCACCTCCAGCGGAGACGAGATGGACACCGGAGAGGGGGAAGAGAAGGACGAGAGGAAAGAAAAGGGAGTGAAGAAGAACAGAATCAGCCGAGCTCCTGCTGACAGCGAAGAAAGCGAAGCTGAACGAGAGGAAGGAGAAGAAACCGAGGAGCCGAAGAAGGAAGTGAAGTCAACGAAAGATCGGAAGAAGAGGGAGAAGAGCCAGAGACATCGAGAGAAGAAGGAAAAACGAAGCAAAGCGGTGGAAAAACTGAAGAAGAAAGAGAGATTCTCCAGAAGAGATGAAGTAAGTCCTTCTGTCAGTGAGCTCTTTTTACATTTATCAGCAGTTTACGCTTTATTCATGAAGGAGAATGATTAAATCACTGATGTAGGAGCAGGAAAATCACCAGATCAAAGGTTTGACTTCTTCTGTCTCCTCAGGACTCACCTCTTCCTCGGGCTCTGAATGACAGCGGCTGTCAGCTGGGCGACACAGATCTGTACGACGCCGGTCTGGATGAGGAGGAGGAGTCTCTGGATGCCATCAGAGCTGCAGTCAAACAGAAGATGAAGAAACACAAGGTGAGAACAGGAAAAGAAGTCCTCTATGCAACTCCTACACTGGAAAAAATGCCTCTCCCAAAACAAGAAAAAATCTTATTTCAAGGAACTTTTACTTTGAAATAAGTGAAAAATCTGCTAATGGAACAAGAGAAAATGACTTGGTAAGATTTGCAGAAATAAGATCTGATATTTAGAATCTTGAGATCTTAAAATTAGCTGGAAAACTTATTTTAAGTTTTATTTTACCAGGATTGTCAAGCTTAGGTGTCTTAAAATAAGCCAGACATGTTTTTAAAAAAAGGCAATTTTTCACTCAAAAATAGATTTCTGCTTTCATGTAGCCTCATAATTTGAGATGTTTTAACCCTCCTGTTGTCTTCATTTACAGGCACCAAAAATATTGTTTCCTTGTCTGAAAAAAGTCCAAAAAAATCAGCAAAAAATTTCTGAAAATGTGCAAAACCTTCACATAAAAATCAACCACAGTCCAGAGAGTTTCACTGGATTGTGGTTGATATATATATATTTTTATTTTTTTAATGAATGTTCTTAAGAAACATTTTTAATATTTGTTTTTTCCACCAAAAATGTTCAAGAATTTCACAAAAATGTTAAAAATGCGGCCATCAGAAGTTTCACTGTGAAAATATATATTTTTCTGCATTTTCAGACTTTAAAACGGGTTAATTTAATCTGCAGGACGACACGAGGGTTGAACTTATTTAGAGTTTTCTTGTAAAATTCAACTCAAAACAAGATGATTTCCAGATTGTTTCACTGAACAAGATATTTAAGATGCGTTGTCTTAAAACAAGTCCCTCCATCTGCTGAAATGTCTCTTGTTCAGTGAATTTATCTTCAATCAGTGGGATGAGACTTTTAGTCTAAAAATAAGACAATAGACTTGGTAGGATTTGGCGTTTTTGAAGTGTAAAAGATGAAATATTCTGGTCTTTCTGTCATGAGCATCCACAAACCTCTGTGTTTCTATGTAAGAATGACCAAGTCTGTGTTTTTAATGAGTGACGCTTTAATGAGGGTTGCTGCTGAATGTTGCTGCAGGATCCTCTCCTGGATGAGGAGGAAGATGAAGAAGCACCAGAGAAACCCCAGCGTGTGGTAAGAAGAGGAACAACGCAGAAAAATGAATAAAAACCAAATACTTTAAAGCGTTCTCACTGTAAGTGTGTGATGTTTGCAGGAGAGGAAGGCGGCTCGAGCCAGCAAAGAGGCGATGAAGCAGCTGCACAGCGAGGCTCAGAGGCTGGTCAGAGGTCAGTTTAACTGGGTTTGTTCATCACTGATTATTAGTCAATGGAGGCTGGAGAGGATCCAAACACTGGACTGAAGAATCTGGAAGGACAAATCAATCTGAGGTGGATATAAGCCAAAGGAAGCCCAATAAAACAAAGGCTGACTGAAGAATCAGGGGGTTATCGAGAAGAAAAGGCAGACGTTAGAGGACAGATGAAGGTTAGAACTGGATCAGAGATTATAGGAAACCAAATGAGACCTTAGTGTGTAAAACAAGGATAGAAACAACCAAAGGAATCAGTATTAGTTATACATGAGGTCCTCGGTTTACGACGTCCTCCACCTACAGCGTTTCATCGTTACGTCAGAACTGGTTACATGGAACTAGTTGATGAGCAGAGCGGATGAATACGTCATCACATGGTGCTATCAGACGGCTTTCTTTCCATTCTCTGGTTCTACTCCACCTTGGATTGTGCTACATTCTCTTAACTTTTACCTTCATTATGGCTCCCAGTGTCAGTCAGACTCTTCTGATGCTTGGAGGAAAAGGAAAGCTGTCTGCATGTGTTCTGTCTTCACTGCAGCGTAAATCTGCATCCGACTAGTCAAACTGGTGGTTGTAAAATGAATCGTGAGTCGTAGCGAACTTAACTTCTTTACTGTGGCTCTGGATACTCGTTACAGAGTGAAAACTAACAAAAACACAATAAAACAACATAAATGTGTGCAAATAAATCCTGTTAAATGAACCAGGAAGTTCCAAAAACTGCATTTACAAAGTAGAGAGCTGTGCATCCAGAAAAGCTGCTTCAAAATAAAGGCTTTTTCAAAATAAAACTACATCCATCCTTCTGCATTAAGGGCAACACGCCATGGAAGTGAAGTTGGATTTAATAAACCGTTCAGAACATTTTAGCCAGAGTTTGGACTTCCAGTGAACATGGACTTCATCTGTCTGTAGGAACGTTTCTGAAGAACGTGGAGGACCTCCTGGGTTTGAATTTGGACCAACCTTTCAGACATGGACTAGAGAACATAAATTACAGCGTTTTGTCTGCCAGTTGGAGGAAACGTTTCCATCTTACATTTTATTGTTAGTGCAGCTCATTCAGCTTTTATTATTTTATTTTACTGAATGGATTTAATATTGTGGAGTGAATGCTGTGATAAACTGTCCTTTGCTAACTTGGGGTGTTTTTGGACCAGTTTTGGTGCTAAAAAATGAAGAAATCCTTTTTTAAATGACTTGAAGTCCTGCTGCTTGTTCATATCTGTCTGTCAGTGTGCCGTTCAGACTTGTGCTGTTTAACACATCCATCATGCTGCTATGAATGGAAGGTAAAACTGAGCAGGATTGAAGTGATTCAGACGTGAAGCCGACAGGTTCAGCTGCATCAGATGAACCAGAAGAACCACATGTCAGCTTTATTTGTCTATGAAGGTGTTATGCAGCAGTTACACAAGAGTTAACCACAAACAACTAATAAAAAGCATTTATATTTTAATGTAAAAACACAGTAAAATATCACATAAAACATGAGAGAGACAAGGGCGTTAGCAGACATCCAGGTCCTGTAGAATAAAGTACAGCAGCAGAAACACTTTATTCCGTCCTCTTCTCAGTGTTTGGAGCTCAGATGGAGGCATAAAGAGAACCTGAAGCTGTTTTTGTGTCCTGGGGGGAAGGGAGCAGCATCCGTTAGAATAAACTGAGCTTTACTTTGAGTATCTTCACCACTGCCTCCTCTGACAGCAGCTTTAGTAGAAGGTCATGTTTAAGGGTGGTCTCGTGCCGTTCTGCAGCTCTGACGTGTTTTTCTTCCTCTGTAGAGTCGATGCTGGGCCTGCCCTACCACATCCCTGAACCCAAGACCATCGACCAGTTCTTCAGGAGGAGAACCAGGCCTGAGGGTCCTGCCATGGCTCTGCTCAAGTAAATACAGACTTTAACAGTTTTCACACCACAAATGAGCCAGCTGGGAAGACTTCCACACACTTCTGATCAGTTCTGTTTTTACCTGCACACATTGATTAAACATTCCTGCTTTTAGATCTACAAAGTACTCAGAGATGATGCTGGAGGCTCCATCAGCTCCTCCTGCTGCTCCTCCTGCTCCTCCTCCAGCTGAACCCCAGCAGCAGGACCCTCCTCCTCCTCCTCCTCTGGATCTGTCCTCCTCTCAGATCCAGCCTTTGCTTCCACCTGCAGCCACGTCGTCCCCCCAGCAGGAGGACCTCGTCCAGCCCAGAGGAACCCCCCAGACCTCCGACCCTGAGCAGGAGTCCGGCCCGATGCTGTTCCTCTCTGAGAGTCTGCAGGAGTCGGCCCCAGACGCTGAAGGGAGACCTGCTCCTGGTTCTGGAGAGGAAACCTCCACCGCCCTGAAAACAGAGCCTCATCCTGGAGGTTTGGTTGAACATGAAGCTCCTCAGAGTCTGAATGTTTCTCCATCTCCAGCAGAAGGTTCAGCGCAGCATCAGACCAAGCAGAAGAAGGACAGACTGGCCCGGCTGAAGGAGCTCGGACTGGATCCTCCTCCTGTGGCCAGACTGAGTCCAGACGACGGAGCGTTTGTTCAGCTGGAGGTGAAACAGAACAACCCCGGTGAGTCATTCTGCTGGTTATCAGCTGGTTCAGCTACAAACAAGCTATGATCCTACACCAGCAGGAGGAAGTTATGATAAAACAGAACGAACGCTGCTGCAGCCGAATCTAAAAGGAGAAAAATAAACTTTAGATGTAGATGTAGTATCATCAGTGAAACTGTCCTGTTGATTAGAAGTTAGTGAAATGTAGATCAGATCAGTTTGACCCTGGTGTCGTCCTGTGGGTCACATTGACCCGCTTTAAAGGGAACATTTTCACAGTCAAACTTCTGATTTTCAACATTTTTGAGAAATTTCTGAATATTTTTGGGTGGAAAAAAGAAATATTAAAAATATTTCTTTAAAAACATTCACATAAAAATCAAACAAAATCCAGCAAAAATTCACAAGATTTTGTTTTGGGGGATTTTTTTAAAATAAAACTTTTAAGGAAAACTTTTAAGGAATTATTGGAATTTTCTTCCTGAAGGTTTGAGGAATTTTTTTGCTGATTTTGTTGGATTATTTTCAGACAAGGAAACTATATTTTTTGATGCCTGTAAATGAGGACAACAGGAGGGTTAATTATCAGAAGGCATCACAGGATAGATAGTTTTTATTTCATCACTGACGAAAGAAAAAACCCTTCAGCACAAAAACAAAAGTTTGTGAATGAAAGAAAGCAGAATAAACGGATGGAATCTGACCCTTTGTAATGAGCATAAAAACAGACTAAAGGCTGCTCTCACTCAAACAGTCTAACATCCAGCTCAGCCCTCTCTGCCTCAAGCAATGAAAACACGGTGAATATTTGAGATGAATTATCTCCGCCCAGATCCATGTGACCTGATATCCTTCTGTTCAGCATGACGGCTAAATATTATCATAACGAGGGCTGGGACTTTAACGCTTAATTTCCATTACAGAAAAAATAGCATGTTTAAAAAAATAACGCCTTTAATCTCATCGTTGTCATTTCTGTCCACCGGTAACACTGATGAACACTCCAGCCCCGTAGGTGGCGCTAATGATCCTAAAGTCTGTTTTCCAGCCGTGAAGAAGAGCCACAGAGTGACGTCAGAAAGTTTGGTGAACAGAGAAGGAAGACGAGAGAAAGTTTTCTTTTAAAAACCTTCCTGATGGCAGCTTGGATGAAAGCCTGGTTGTTTTCTGGTCACCTCGATGTAAAACGAGCTAACGATAGCACCAGAGCTAACGTTAGCTACCGGCTAACAGTGTAGCCATCCCATAATAGACCACTTTAGAAGACACTGAAGTGCTTGAGTTTACAAAGAGTCTATAAATGCTGAGTTTAATAGAAATAGTCTGCAGTAATGAGATGAATAGAAATGAAACATTTCAGTTTAAGTTCACGTATGTGATATTCATCATTCAGTCTCAACCAGCATTTATTAGAACTGAAATACTTTATAGTTCTTGTGTCAAATATCAATATTTGAGAAAAATGTGATTAATCACAATAAATGAAAAACAAAGCCTCTAATTAATTAGATTAATTTTTTAATCACATCCCACTACTGATCAGAACCAAACAACAATCACGATGCTCCTTAACCTCAGAATAAAACCATTCATTCATGACTCCTACCTAAACTTATCCTAATAGGATCTTATTTTGTGTTTTTATGCTCATTATTAACTGGTGGTTTGTTCTAAAGCCACAGATTCCATCAGTTTATTCTCCTTTCTGCTTCCTTTGGTTCAGAAGTCTGGAGGCTTGTTTTTGTGTTGTGTTGAACAGTTTTTTTTCTTTACTACCTCCCTGATAACCTCAGACGTTGCTCGGTAGTGCAGGACTGCAGTAGGACTGTTGATCTGACCTGTGGTTCTTCTACCACCAGCCCTGGAGGCCCTGAAGCAGCGCTACCTCCGTCATGTTCAGCCTCCAACACGACCTCCAGGAGAACGGACGGTGCAGCTCACCATCATCCGTAAAGACCAGGAGGAGCTGCTCTCTGAGTCCGTTAGCGTCACCATGAAGGAGGGGACGGAGGAGCCGGCCACCTCCAAACCAGGTCTGGATGCTCAGCAGAACATCATGAATGTGACAGAGAGGATCCTTCTGCTCACTAACCCGTCCTGTCTGTGTAGTAGAGAAGCTGCTGGGTCTGCAGCATCGCCTGCAGCTCGCCATGGCCCAGAGGAGGAAACAGGAGAGGGCACGCAAGGCCGAGCTCCACCGCCTCGACAACGAGGACTGTGGGGAGGAGGAAGAGGAGGAGGAGGACATGACGGATGAGTCAGACGAAGAGGAGGTGAGTGTTTGCTGCTTCATAGCGACTGGATGACCCGGTGAATGTCTGCCGTCACTGCAGGGCTTCTCTCCCGTCTGGCAGGGCGTGGATGACTTATTAGGAGGGGATGATGGAGAGGAGGAGGAGGAACAGAGCATCAGGAGTCCTTCTCCTGTGGCGCTCAGCGAACCTTCACAGACTCCTGATCTGGTCAACACCGACGGCACACTGATGCTGTTTAACGGCAGCTCCTGCTCTCGTACCGGGTCAGTTCCACGTTTAGTTTTCAGAATTAGGCATCAAGATGTTGTCCTGCCCTCAATCTGATCCCTTCATATTTAGTAGATGTTGTATCAGAGGGTAGTACTGTTAGTGTTGTGGTGTTACTAGTAGTTATTTAGTAGTTAGCACTAGAGGGTAATGTCCATCCCTGTTCTTAATCTGTGATACTGAATAATCTGTAGCATCCTACAGCTAATTCTGTTCTCTGTTTAAGACACTGCAGATGTAAATAAAGACTGTGGATCAGTGATGTGTGGATCCTGTTCAGTTAAAAAGAACTGGATGAGAATGTGCTGATAGGGTTACAGCTGTGGACTATGAAGCATTTAAAGAGCTTCAGCTTGGTCTCACCTGCAGACCAATCAGCTGATCATGGACTCGTCTCATACATGTTTTGTTTGGACTGTAATGTTTGTGCTGTTCTTCTCAGGGATGGTGTCAGAAGGTCTGGACCTCCTGGACATGACAGCAGCAATAAGATGGGTGAGTCCAGTGGAAGACCTTCAGTTGGTCCTCATTTCTTTACGTTTCAAACAGTTTATGAACCAACATGGTTCACACTGAGAAGTAAAATTCTCCACATTTCAGCTCTCTGACGTTGTTTTGTTCCTCTCTGGTCCGTCTCCAGAAGAGGACGATTGTCTGTCTCTGGTGAAGGAGAACAGCCACAACAGCAGCTTTGAGCTGGCCGCCTCCATGATCACGTCCTACCAGCCAATCAACAACCAGCGCTCTGCAGGGAGAGGGATCTCCACCTCCTCCATCTTCCGTTCTCCTTCACCCTGCCTCTTCAGGCCCAGCTTCCTGGGATCTGCTTCCAGGGTCAGCAGAGGATTTAAATTTTTATTTATTTATATTCTGCAGGATCATCCCAGAACCAGAGGATGTTTTACATCCCATAATAATCCACATATTAAACCCTAAAACATCAGCAGTGTGTAAATGTTCTTATCCTGAGACCAAATCTTTAAAAACTAGGAGAAAAGAATGTTTAAAATGTTTTAAATACCAAATAAGTCTGGAGTTTTTCTCTTGTCCCCCTGATGATCAAACTGGATCTCTGATAAAACACTTAGAATCTAATTTAAATCTACTTTTATGGTTTTATTTTTTCATTCATGTCTCTGTAATTGTGGGAACATTTTTAATCAACATAATATTTTAAATAATTATTATTCATGGAACGTGTCCCACAACATGTTAGCACAACCTGGTGATGAGGTTTACGTCATTTCCTGTCTCATTTTTGTCATTTTCTGTCTTGTTTTTGTCATTTTCTGTCTTGTTTTTGTCATTTTCTGTCTTGTTTTTGTCGTTTTCTGTCTTGTTTTTGTCGTTTCCATCCTCCATCAGTGTTCCTACAGAATGTGTAGATCAAATCTATGTCCTCTCTTCTATTTTCCATCTTTTCATCCATTGTCAGCCTTGATTGAATGTCTCTCTCTACCTCATATTATCAGGATCAGACTCATTCTTTGGACTGTTTTCCATCAGTGGTCAGCAGTAACAGCTAGCTAAATATCTAGCTTCTACTGCTGAGAAAAAGATCACATTAGCATGGATTAGAGTAGGGTTAGCAACAACACAGAAACATGGAATAAAATGAGACAATCAATGCCTATTATTGATCAATATGGAGCAGGTTTATTGAAGCCCACATGTCCTCCAGTTCTGAATGATCCATAATCTGATGTTTTCTTTAGATTTCAGTGGTTTAACGTCTCACCTTTGGTCCTCCAGAGTTCAGGTAAACTCTCAGAGCCGTCCCTCTGCCTCCCCGTTGAGGACTCCCAGGACCTCTACGCCCCTCCGTCCCCCGGTGCTGATTCTGGTCCTCTGGGTGGAGCCGGTTCTGGTCCGGGTTTAGGAGACTCTCAGGGTCGGTTCTCCCTGGAGGACGACACTCATTCCCAGCTGCTGGACGCCGACGGCTTCCTGAACGTCGGCCCGCGACCCGGAGCTCCTCGGTCCCACAAGAGGCAGCTGATCCTGGACAGCCTGGACGAGAACGCCATGGACGCCAACATGGGGGAGCTGCTGGGGCTGTGCTCGGGGGTGTTTGGGTCGGCAGAGGGCGGTAAAGGCGGAGGTCTGGGGGCAACGCAGGAGGACGAGCTGCTGGGGTTGTGTTCAGGAGCTTTTCCTCCCACTCAGGCTGCAGAGAAGACGACTGAAGCAGTGGAGCTTAGAGAGGATGAAGGGTCTGAGAACACCATGGACCAGCTGCTGGGGCTCTGCTCAGGAAAGTTCCCTAGTCCAGGTAAGGGTGGCTTTAAAGTACCGTTTAGATCAGGGCATCATTATAGAAGGTCCCACCACGATGTAGGAGGACTTCAGAAGCTAAAGTACTGTGTCCAAATGAGGATGTTAGGGAGCGTGAACAAACACACACTCAGTGTTATGACCTGAAGTAACAGCTGAGGCTGTTAAAGCTTAGATTAATGTGTTTTCCTGGAGTTTGAAATGATTTAAAGAAGAAATCTGTATTTGATCTGGGAATACAGATGATATTCAATTTACTGCAAAGAAAAACATAAAATTGTCAAATATGAGGAGCTGGAAGCCACAAATTTGAGCAGAAAGTGACTAAAATCATCCACAGCTGCTAATTATCTGATGGTTGCAGCTCCAGTCTGAACCCTGAGCTGTGAATCCTCATGTCCTCATCAGGAAGCAGTGCAATTAATAATCAGTTTTAGACTAATCAATACATCAGTCTGAGTCATTTTTAAAGAAAAAGGGAAACCTTTTTTATTTCCATCTTCTAAATGTGAATATTTTCTGGTTCATGGCAGGAAACTGAATATATGTGTGTGTCTTTTGCCTGGTTGTCCTTTTCAAGCTCCTTTATGCCCTTTTTTCTTTTTTTAGTTGCCCCTTAGGGACTAATAAAGTTTTTTGAATTGAATGGAATATTTGAACAAAATAAGACATTTAAACAGCCTGAGGTGACGTCTTTATTGGTCTAAACCTGAAAGATATTCAATTTACAGAAGAGAAAAACATGAAATCTTCAACTCTTAGCAGCTGGAAGCCACAAATCTGAACGGCTTTGGTCAGAAAATGAATAAAATCAACAGCAGCTGCTAATTTAGAAGGAGAAAAACATCTGAGCTCTGTTAAAAACTGCACCTAGAATAACTTTAAAAATCTGGAAAATCACCATAAAAAGACACAAAATCAGCCCAGAAGAGCCAAAATGATCTAAAGGTTCACATACCGGGCTTTGCAAAAGTTCTGTTACACCTGCAAAATGAACACAAAGATTTTTTGGTGCAATAAGATAATTTTTTTATTTTCCAAATATTTCAATATATGTGTTCATGATGATATTGATCAGAAATGTGGCCATCCAGAAGTTTGATCTTATTGCACCAAAAAATCTTTGTGTTCGTTTTCGTGAATGTCTCAACATGTGTAACAGAAGTTTTGCAAAACTCGGTATGTCTGGAAAAACACCCAAAATCACCACAAAAAGGACCAAAATTGCTACAAAACGGGTGAAATTGTGACCAGAAAATCTAATTTGGGTGGCTTCCAGCTCCTCACATTTTGTAATTTGACGTATTCTCCTCCATAAACTGAATGTTTTTCACTTGTGAACGACTGAAGGAGTCCTTAAAGTGTGACGTTATTTCAGCCGAGTCTTGGTTCCTTTTGGGGTTATTTTGCAAGTTTTTTTTTGTCAGAAAATGACTAAAATCAACATCAGCTGATGGATTTTAGCTGTAGTCTGAACCCTGAGCCTCTTAAACTTCATGTGTTCATCAGGAAACCCCAGAGCTGGAATAATTCATTTAATGATTTATTATCCATTGACAACTATTCTGATCAGCAGCTGTTCAGTTTAGAGTCCATTTTTAAGGATAAAATGTAAAAACCACCTGATTCCAGCCTCTTAGTTTAATTATTTGTTTTTTGTTGTGGCCTGCACAGTGGAGTAGTGGTTAGCACTTTGGCCTTGCAGCCAGAAGATCACCGGTTCAAATCCCGGCCTGGGATCTTTCTGCATGGAGTCTGCATGTTCTCCCTGTGCATGCGTGGGTTTTCTCCGGGTACTCCGGCTTCCTCCCACAGTTCAAAAACATGCTGAGGTTAATTGGTTACTCTAAATTGTCCGTAGGTGTGAATGTGAGTGTGATTGTGTGTCTGTATATGTAGCCCTGTGACAGACTGGTGACCTGTCCAGGGTGTCCCCTGCCTTCAGTCAGCTGGGATAGACTCTAGCACCCCCCATGACCCTAGTGAGGATAAAGTGGGGTACAGAGGATGGATGTTTTTGGTTGTTCCTCTGTGACGTTAAGCTGAATATCTGTGGGTTGTTTTTTGCCGTCTTTAGCTTTCAGAGACCCTGATTTCCATTTTCTGACATTTTATCCACTAAACAGCTCCTTTATTAAGCAGAAAAACAGATTCATCACTACTGTGACAGTCCATTAATCAGTTTGAGCAATCTGTTAAGAAAATAAGGTGAACATCCTTTAAATCCAGCCTCTTAACTTAGAATGTTTTATGTTTTTGTGGCTTCTCTGTCTGATTGTCAAACCTGTTTAAATATCACGTTTAGTTGTCAGAAAATGCAGAATCTCAGAGGAACCTGTAGCAGCCTTTCCTTCTGTCCTCTGAGGCTGATGCTCATTTATGGTTTTTAAATATCTGTCTGTTGGGATAATTATCCTTCTATTTACATGATGTTTTCTCTCCTTTGCTGCTGTTTCTTCAGGTTCTGCTCAGACGGCTTCACCAGCACATGACAGGTACAAAAAAAACATCAAACATCTTCTAAAATCTGGAGGAAATGTTCAGTGTTTGGTCAGCGCTAAGCATTTATCCGTCTGTAGAGGTCGAGTCTTTAGAGTTCTGCTGTCCTCCTGTCTCTGTTTCCTTCATTACATCCAGTCTGAATGGATCCTCATTTCTCTCTTTAAAGTAAAAAGAAGCTGGAGGAGGAGGAGGAGGAGGAGGACTGTGAGTTCAGACTTCTGTCAGATGTAGAAAGTGAGCAGGTAAATAAAACTGCAGCGTCTCTCATGATGACTGGATGATCTGGATTATTTTATGGATTAAAAAGGCTGATGAATGAGTTGTGTCTGTGCAGGAGGAGGAGGATGAAGGAGACGTCAGTGAGGAGGAGAACGATGAGGTTGAAGAGGAGGAGATGCAGGCGGTGTTCACGCCTCACAGAGTCAAGAAGAAGAAGAAGAAGAAAATGTAGGAAAGCAGATGTGACTTCAGGAGCTGTAGATCCACTTTAACTCGTTTTTAGAGAAGAAAACTCTGGTGTTTGTGGTGCAGGAACCCGGTTCAGTGTTCTCAGTGTTTTCCTGCGTCGTCTTCCAGGCGTCTGACCGACTACGTGGACTCAGAGGCTGAGCTGTCGGGCAGCGATGTGGGCAGCGAGGACGAGGACGCCGACCGAGGCAGCGAGTACGAAGAGGAGGAGCTTCTGGAGGAGCTTCCCTCTGATGAAGAGCTGCAGGACCAAGTCAACAAGATCCACATGTGAGCAGCAGCTGATGGCTTTAAGCAGCCCTCCTGTTATCCTCGGTTACACACCAAAAAATACTGCTTTCTCATCTGAAAACATGTTTTACAAGTTCAGCAAAAATATTCACCAAATTTCTGAAGATCTGCAAAAACTTTCAGGAAGAGAATTCCAATAATTCCTTAAAAGTTTCCTTTAAATAAATCCTCCAAACCTGGCAAGAAAGTTCTTGTACACATTTTCAAAAAAATGAGTAAAAATCCTCCAAAAAATCCTAAAAATATCTGAATTGATTCCATATTTATCAGTAAAACTTCTAATATTTTCTGTAAGAACACTCAGATAAAATCAACCAACATCCAGAGAAATTCATGGATTTTGGTTGATTTATTTATTTATTTTTAGGTGGATGTTCTTAAACATTTTTAACATTTCTTTTTTTCCACAAAAAAATTTAAAGATTTTCCAAAAATGTTGAAAATGTGGACATCAGAATTTCACTGTAAAAATATGTTTTTTCTCCACATTTTCAACCTTTAAACCGGGTCAGTTTGACCCACAGGACGACACCAGGGTTAAATAATGAATCCAGACGGTTTTCAGTGAAGCTGCTCATAAATAAATAGAAACACTGAGGTAAACGCTGAAATGCTGCTGCTGTGCTGCAGGAAGCAGATCATGGACGATGACAAGCGTCGCCTCCGGCTCTATCAGGAACGGTACCTGGCTGACGGGGATCTGCACTCTGACGGGCCGGGAAGAGCTCGACGCTTCCGCTGGAAGAACATCGGTGAGTTCACAGGACGGGAATAAATGCAGCTGGATGTTAGACAGAAACAGTCTTTATTTATAGAGAACGTTTAGAAGAGCCAAACAGACAAACACTGAAACAGATCAGCTGTATTTACCAACAGAAGTACTGCAGACACTGGTGAAAATACCAGCAAATATCTGTCAAATAATTCTGGATTTTAGCTGCTTTAAAGTGAGCTCATGTTCTGGATAAGTGTTTTAGGAGAACTAGTTAGTCTTTATAAATAATACAGCTTTGATATTCACAGTTTGGTTCAACTTGTACATTTAAACTCTTTTTTTTTTTTTTTTTGCTGTATTTTCTTAATTAGACATCTGTAATTTAGCCAAATAGAATTATGGTACATTTTTTATGAAAATTATTATTTTAAGAGAATAATTTACTGTATTTGTGTCTTTTTTGTCATTCTGTGTTTCATTTTTGTCGTTACTGATCTTATTTAATTTTTTTACAGACTTTTTTTTTTTTTTTACAGATTTTATCCTTATTTTTTTGGCGATATTATTATTTTTATTTTTTTACAGATTTTATCCTTATTTTTTGGCAATATTATTTTATGTTTTTTACAGATTTTATCCTTATTTTTTGGCAATATTAATTTTTTTTTACAGATTTTAGTTATTTTTTGCTGGTTTTATTTAATTTTTTTTACAGATTTTATTATTTTTTGGCGATATTATTTTATGTTTTTTACTGGTTTTATTTAATTTTTTTTACAGATTTTATCCTTATTTTTTGACAATATTAATTTTTTTTACAGATTTTAGTTATTTTTTTACTGGTTTTATTTAATTGTTTTTTACAGATTTTATCCTTATTTTTTGGCGATATTATTTTATGTATTTTACTGATTATATTATTATCTCACACTGAAGTATTTTTCATGTTTTTTTGTTTTATTGGCTGTATTTACTGCTCTGTGGTTGTTTTATTTTTCTGTACCTGCCCAGATTATCTGCTAGCTCACTCTGGTGTGTTTCTAATTGTGTCGTTCCTGCAAAAAGACAGAATGAAATAAATTAGAACTAAACTTTTACAGTGTAAGAAGGCGTTAAGTTTAAATCTGAAGCTTTTAGTGCTATTTGTGTTTTTAAATGAGGTGTTTTGTTTTCAGGCTGTTATAAATAAATACTCGTATAAAATAGAGAGAGGACAGTAATAGGAACTGTTTTAATAATCAGTTATTTGGTTTGAGTCATTTTTTTAAAGAAAAAAGTAAAAAATCCTCAAATTCTTGCTTCTTGAATCCAAAACTTTCAGTGTTTTCCCTTCTGTAAAACATTAAAGTGTCTTTAAGTGGAACTAGTTTCATCCAGATGGAAACAAAACCTCTCAGTAAAAATAAAAGTTTAGACAAAGTAAAAGAACTTCCTCAGGTGGTTTGATCCAAACCTTTTCTGTGTTTAAATGTGGACAGAAGACGTCACCAGAACTCATTTCTAAGTGTTCATTTAAAGTTTTAGTCTGATCTAAATTAGGCAGATGGTGGTTCATTATTCTAAGAGCAGCAGCTTTACTGACAAACGGCACAAAACGGGAAATTAAAGGAAGAAAACCACAAAGTGAAGGCAGTCAGAGGCTGTAAGCCGTGTGGAAATGGAGATAAAGGCTTCAGTAGACGACTAAAAGGTGACATGAGGGCTTTCTAAGTGTTTCTGTGTTTGTGTGCTGCAGACGACGGATTCAACTTGGACCGGATGGGAGCAGAGGAGGAGGGAGAGGAAGATGAAGATGTGGACCAGACCGAGGTCCAGAGGAGGAAGGAGAGGCTGGAGAGAGAGCAGTGGCTCAGAGAACAGGTCAGTCTGAGAGCAGAAAGGAGGTGGAGATCAGAAAACATCATTTAGCTTCAGGGATTTCAGTCCTGCAGGTTTAGAAGATGCTTCTGTCCGTCTGCTGGTGAATTCTGTGAAAAGATGGCACAAAAAACAAGCAGAATACCCACAAAACTGCCAAAGTCACCACAAAAAGAGCCAAAATTACCCTGAAACATTCAAATACACGAGCAAGAACGCGGAAAATCACCACAAAAATGGCCAGATTTACCACGAAAAGGACCAAAACTACCATAAAAGAGGTGAAATCAGAACAAAAACTCACATTTGGTGCAAAAAGCATGAAAAAGACCATCCGAGTGTCCAAGTTCTGATAAAAACTGCAATAATAACTATAAAAAGCTAGAAAATGACCACAAAAAGACACAAAACTGCCCCATAAAGAGCTAAAACTAGCCTGAAATGTTCAAATACGCCGGGACAACACCAAAAATCACCAGAAATGCCACCAAAATGACCATGAAACGGGTAAATTGAAACAAAAACTCAAATTTGGCACAATAACCATAAAAACGACCAAAATGACCACAAAAAGACACAAGACCACCCCAATAGAGCCAAACTACATTGTAAGGTTCAAAGACGCCAGCAAAACACCCAGAATCACCACAAAAACTAACAAAATTACCACAAAAAGACAAAAAAAATCACCACTAAAAGTACCAAAATGATCACAAAACAGGTGAAATTGCAGCAAAAGCTCAGATTTGGCACAAAAAACTTGCATAATCTGCACAAAAATGGCTCAAACTACCTTGAAAGGTTCAAAGATGCCAGGAAAACACACAAAATCACCACAAAAACTAACAAATTTACCACAAAAAGACAAAAAAAATCACCACAAAAAGCACCAAAATTGAGACACAAACTCAGTTTTGGTCCAAAAACACTCAAAAATAACGACAAAAAATGAACAAAATGAGCACAAAAAGACACAAAATCACCTCCAGTAGAGCCCAAACTACCCTGAAACGTATTTTAGTCGCTTTCTGACCAAAGCGGTTTAAATTTGTGGCTTCCTGATGTTAAATGTTCTGTTCTAAACACAACTGAAGCTGCAGAGGTTCACTCACTGCTGCTAGTTTAAGTTCTTCTTTCCTTTTCTCTGTTTCTTCTCTCAGTCTGAACAAAAAGCCAAGAAAGGAGAAGATGTGGAGGCCGACGACGAGAAGATGGGAGATGAAGACAGTCGCTTCATGAAGCTGGCCAAGAAGCTGACGGCAAAGAGTCTGCAGAGGAAAGGTCAGTGTGATGTTCACACAGACACTGATGGACACGATGAGGCGTCCTCATTCATCAGTTAGAGTCCAGACAGAAGGAAACCTGCTCTCATTCCAGCTTCTTTAGTGTCAGTATTTTCTGGTCTGAATACATCTGAACTAAATCAGACACTGAAGGATTAGTTTGTGTCCTCACAGAGATGACGTCTTTAACGGTCCACAACTGAAAGATCACATTTAACAGGAGAGAAACACATCAAATCTGAGCCACTGGATGTCACAAATGTAGAGTTTGGGTCAGAAAATGAGTAAAACCAGCAGCTGATGGATTCTCTGTTTAAATCCTCCACTTCTAGCTGCTTCAATGTGAATTCTTCCTGTTGTTGTTGCTGTTGAATATATTTTGGTTTTAAACCAAACTA
The DNA here is from genome assembly GCF_021347895.1 of Acanthochromis polyacanthus. Lineage (NCBI taxonomy): Eukaryota > Metazoa > Chordata > Actinopteri > Pomacentridae > Acanthochromis > Acanthochromis polyacanthus. The sequence goes on from NC_067123.1 coordinate 1,722,878, forward strand.
GAGGTTTGGGCTGCTGCAGTAATCTGATTACTGCGTGTTTCTGAGTACTCCTGTTCTAACTCTGGAGGATTTAAATCACTTTTTAAAGCACAGTTCTGTATTTTCTGAGCACAAATCAAGAAAAAAACATTTAATTTGTTCTGTTTTTCTCCATAAATGCTGATCTCTATAAATCGGTGTAGATGCTGTCGCCCGTCTTCTTTAGGAGCTTTCAGATGATTTCATGAACTTTATTCTTCCATCCAGAGCCTCCAGCGGCGCCTCAACCAGAGAAGACCTCCACCCTGAATCCCTTCCAGAGACCCTCCCAGCCCGCTCAGGTGAGCCAGTCCACCTTAAATCCTGACCTCTGCTCTTATGTCTGACCTGAACCGTGTCCAGCCACATCTGTTCAGTAGAGCTGAAGAGCTTCGTCCTCAGACTAAACGCCACCGTTCTCATTAGGAGTAATGAAGAATCATAGTTAGAACTCACACTTCCTTGCTTGTTGGTTGAAAACATTCAGCCTGATGTTGAACGTTGGTGCTGTCCTCAAACGTTTCTCTGCTGTTTCTGACTCCAGCTGAGGAGAGGTTCCCTCCTCAGCCAGCCTCAGTCCGTCCTCCAGAAACTGGCCTCCATCTCAGGAGGAAACCCTCTGGCTCCCAGAAACAGCCGAGGATTCCTGTTCCAGACGCTTTCACCGGAGAAGGTGGAGACCACGTCAGACGGCCCTCACAAACCGGTAAGAGGAGTCTGCAAACGTGTAGAAAAAATCACCTGGTCTCCTCACAAACGGGTAAAAGTCTGGAAATGTGTAGAAGAAAATGCAAAAAGACACAAAAAAATCAACCAGATGGAACTAAAGTTCCTCCAGAACCTCCTCAGAACATCTGGTTCTTCGTCTGCAGTAGCTTCATCAGTGATCAGTTCTACCTTCACACTGGGAATATTTACAGTTTTATCTCTTTAATAAACTTTCTCATCATTTCTGAGCCTCAGAACTTCATCAGCTGCTTTGATTTGAGTCATTTTCTGACCAAAACTCTGTAAATTAGCAGCTTCCAGCTCCTTAGAATCTGTAATTTGTGGTTTTTCTTCACCGTAAACTGAATATATTTCAGTTTATGGACTGAAGACGTGAAGCTCCAGCAGAGAGAAGGTTCCTCAGACGTCTGCTTTCAGAAGAACTTGTAGTTTTTAGTCCAGACTGCAGTGTCATTATTCCATCTTTACAGTGGAACAGATGAGCAGACCTTAAAAAGTAGCGTTTAGTCCAACATTTATCTGCTAGAAGGCTGCAGGCTCATGTGATTTATGTTTCTTTGATTATTAAATCTGTGGACATTAATCTGCTCTCATGACTTCAGGAGACATTAGAGACTCCAGCAGATAAACTAAGGAAACAATCTGCTTTTTCTGTTTGTTTTTTAACTTAAACTCCATCAGAGAGCACAGCTCACTGATTATTGAAGATTAAACGGATAAAAAACGTAAATCTGAGCTGCAATAATAACAGAGGAGATGCTTCTGCTTCAAACTCAAACTCCTCTGTCCAGTTTCTTCTCAAATCTGGACTTTTAATCACATTTCTGCCAGTTAAACTAAGCAGATTGGATTCAGGAAGTTTTAGCTCCTCACAAAGAGAAATTAAAGAGTTTTCTACAAATGAAGTCCATTTTATGACCACCTTCTGATTATGTTTGCATCTTTTTGCTTCTATTCACTTTAAATACAGTAAATTTAGAGTCATTAGTTCTACTTCCCTGAGCTCCTCAGAAACAAGAGAATAAAGTCTGGAAATAGGATAAAAAAGACACAAAATGACCCCAAAAAGCCCCAACAATCCTGAAAGCTTCAAATATACCAGGAAAATCACCACAAACACGAGCACAATTACCACAAAAAGGACCAAAGCTACCAGAAAAAGCAGGTAAAACTGCTACACAGAGTCCAATTTGGAACAAAAAGGACCCAAAAAGAGCAAAATCGGCCCTGAAACATTCAAATATGACCACAAGAACATGGAAACTCACCACAAAAATGGCCAGATTTACCACGAAAAGCATCCAAACTTCAAGAAATCAGGTGAAATTTCTACGTAAACTCAAATTTGGCATAAAAAAGCATGCAGAATAACCAAAAGATTCAAATATGCAAAGACAAAAAACGTGCAAAAATCCCCACAAAAACGACCAAAACTCCCGTAAAACAGATGAAATTACAACAAAAACTCAAATTTAGCACAAAAAAATCAACCAAACAGGACGACAGTTCCTTCCTGAGCTCCTCAGAACCGTTAAGTTTTTTATTGTTAATTATATTTTTTTTTACTTCTGACTCTTTGTTTTTGTTTTATAAACTCTAAATAAATAAATGTAAAGTCATTTATTCTACTGGAAGCGTTCCATCCAGCTGTTTGCCATAAATCTTTAAACAAACGTGTTCTGAGCTGCTTTTAAATAAACCAGAAGATGTGAACACGTGAGCGCTCCACCGTGTGCTTTCTTCATCTGACACTAGATGGAGCCAAAGTCCACCAGAGGAGCGGCTCGAGGTAGGCTGGCTACCACCAGCCTGAATCTCAAGTGAGATACAGGCTGGGTACCTGCTATTCATTTTCTTGTAGGGGTGGAGCAGTTTAAAATTTTCCACAGCCGTTGATTGGGCGCTGCATATGTCAGTCAGTCTGGGGCAGTTGAAGCTCACAGCCAATCGTGTCACTGCTAGCCGCTGACGTAAATGCAGAGCGACGGCAGCACCACGAAAAAGAATCATTGCTGTGTTTGCTCATGTGTTTGCTTCTTTCGCCATGTCGCCGGACGATTCTTGCCGTTTATGTAAAGTAAACATGAGGGAAAGTGGACCCCGTGTTTATGCACACTCCACAGATATGTTTGTGTCAAAAACAACGCCGACCATATCAGATAGGTTAGCGATGATGGACCTGATAGTCACCCCGGAGCCGGAGCAGTCAAACAGATGCTGCCAGCGCTGCACCTCCACACTCGGTCGGCTTGAAAAAGACTTTCCTTTATTCAGGCAATGGGAAGAGAACGTCCGGTTAAGCAGCGTATCGAAAAGACAACGTGAACCCACCCCGTCCAAGACACCGAGGACTTTGAAAAAGACCTGCCCAAACCCACCGAGTCCACTAGCTTGTTCCTTCGGAAACACGACAACAAAGGTAACGCTTCTTCTCAAACAACCCATCATGCATTGCGCGTAGTCGCTTAGTGTGCGTCATCGTCTAACTGTCCCTCCCCGTCCTGTGATTGGATCCCTGACTCAGGGACAAATTCAACCCCAGGTCGCCAGACTGCCTAGTAAACGAAATGACAATGAGTGCACAGGCAGTCTGGGTATTCCCAGACTAGGCTCGAGGAGCTTCTTGTGGTAGAAATGGCTTCAGCTTTCTGTTGATTTATGCGTGTCAGAGTCTGTTTTTATCCAGTTTTCAGTCAGATGGAGACAAATCAGCTGATCTGTGGAGTCATTCTGATCTAAACACAATGTTTGTGTGTTTCCTCCTCAGATGATGAAGAAACGAGGTCAGCAGGAGGCCATGAATCCATCAGCCAAGAGGATCTGCAGAGAAAACCAACCAGCAGCTCCAGCTAAACCTTCTCAGAGGAGCATCTTCAGCTTCCTGGACCACTGAGGAGCTCCACCCAGACCCAGTGAGGAGCTCCACCCAGACCCAGTGAGGAGCTCCACCCAGACCCAGTGAGGAGCTCCACCCAGACCCAGTGAGGAGCTCCATCCAGACCCAGTGAGGAGCTCCACCCAGACCCAGTGAGGAGCTCCACCCAGACCCAGTGAGGAGCTCCACCCAGACCCAGTGAGGAGCTCCACCCAGACCCAGTGAGGAGCTCCACCCAGACCCAGTGAGGAGCTCCACCCAGACCCAGTGAGGAGCTCCACCCAGACCCAGTGAGGAGCTCCATCCAGACCCAGTGAGGAGCTCCATCCATCCTCCTCCAGTAGGACTCAGAAGCAGGTTTTTTCTCCTCCAGCTCTTCTCCGTTTCCGTTTTAAATCCGTTCTGAGGGTTTTTCTTGCGGCTCCATTTAAAGATGTTTTATCGTGTAAATAGACTGATTCTGTTTTTAACATTTCGTTTTTTTCTGTATGAAATCGTTTTACTTTGTAAATAAAAGTGTATTTTAAGACTCTGGTGGTTTCAGCTCCTTAGAAAGAGAATTTAAGGTTTTACTCCAAACTAAGCTTCATGATGATCTTCTGCTTCTGTCTGCAGGGTTCTGTCTCTTTGCTCCAAATGAACCAGATTTAAAGTTCCTGCAGTGATTTAAACAGCTGCACATGTTGGTATTTAAACTTTTCCTGGAAATATGGGACACTTTGGCCTCTTTAGACTCAGTTATTTAACTCTTTTCATTTACAGGCACCAAAAAATATTCTGTCTGAAAAAAAAAAAATCACCAAATTTCAGAAAATTTGTGAAACTTTCAGGAAGAAAAATCAAATTCCTTAAGTTTTATTTTTTTTAAATAACCCAAATTTGGTAAGAAAATTTGTGTAAATATTTTCAAAAAATGAGTAAAAATCTTCCTAAAAATGCCTAAAGTGATTCCATATTTACCAGTAAAACTTCTTTAAGAACATTCACATAAAATCAACCAAAATCCAGAGAATTACGTGAATGTTCTTAAACATTTTTAAAATTTATTTTTTCCACCAAAAGATGTTTAAAATGTGGACATCAGAAGTTTCTCTGTGAAAATCTAGATTTTTCCACATTTTCAAACTTTAAAACGGGTTAATTTGAGCCACAGGACGACACCAGGGTTAAACAATGTGAATTCACTCAGAGTGAATCTAAAACCAATTAAAGCTGCAAGCAGCGATGGACGGGTCCTCGCATCCACGCTGGTCGGCGAATCCACGCACGTCCACCAGGTGGCACTGTGACTGAGAGTGTGTGCCGGCCTCTGAATCACATCTGGACCAGAGTTTAATCACACGTAAAATTTCAGCCAGATTGGAGCATGTTCAGACTAGTTATACAGCATTTCCTGCCCATCCACCACCAGGTGGCGCTGTAACTCAGAGTGTATTTCAAACAGTGGATGTGATGAGGGCTGGACTCTGATCACTCATGAAAAGTTTCAGGCTGATTTGATCATGTAGAGGCCAGTTATACAGCATTTACTGTCCCTCCATCAGGTGGCGCTGCAACTGAGAGTGTCTGTTGGCCTGTAGATGTGATCAGGATTGGATTGTGATCACACATGGAAAGTTTGAGGCAGATTGGAGCATGCAGAGGAGAGTTATACAGCAGTTGATGTTTCATGGCGAAGCATCAAAACGCTGATGGTCGCCATGGCCACGCCATTTGGCTTCTGGTTAAACTTTTGATAACTTTTCCAAACCAAGTCCTGCTGTGTGGACTGACAAAATTTCAGGTCTCCTGGAATTATCCCCTAGGAGGTATTAACTCTCAAAAATGAGAAAAATCATCAAAAATCTCACAATTAATCCAAGATGGCCGACTTCCTGTTGGGTTTAGGACATGGCTCCAAGAGGCTTTTTTGTGCGTCCTGATGTGCTCTATAAGCCTCCCAAATTTCATGGATGTAGGTGAAACGTGCTGGGGGGGCTGTTTGTTAAAAATACTGGAGGGGGCGCTATAGCATGTGCAGTGCCGAGATGCATACAGTGTTGTTCCTTGGGTCAATGGTGATGTGTGTGGTAATTTTTGTGAGCATTGGAGTATTCCTAACCTGTCAGAAAGGGCTTTGTTTTTCATGGCGATATTTGGTTGCTACGGCAATAGCGTTACATGAAATGTCACACCCTTCACAGTGTGTGATTGTCAAGAGGTGAAGACTCGACTGACCAATTTCCAGCATGATATCACCAAGTTTGGGGCCATTGTACCTGAAAATATAAGGCCTTAAACTTACTATTACCAACAGGTGGCGCTATGACTTTTTCAAAATTTATGAGTGTGGATGTGTTCAGACTGGACCTGGTATCCAGCATGTGAAGTCTGAGGCAGATAGGATGTTGTTCAGCTGAGATATGAATCGTTAAATTTTCATGGCGAAACATCGAAATTGGTTTGGCCGCCACAGACACGCCCTTTGATGACAAGTCACCATTTTCACTGGGATGCATCATCAATGTGTTTAGGCTGTTGTCACTGCATTTGAAGTGAATATGATCAACCGGGTAACAATAGGGCATGAAAGTGTAAAAGATGTCTATTTCCTGAAACCACAAGGTGGCGCTATGACTGTCAATGAATATCCCTATGTGGATGACATCAGGACAGGACTGTCATCATACATGTAAAGTTTCAGGCAGATTGGAGCATGTTGAGAAGAATTAGACACCACTTCCTGTTTCATGGCGAAGGATCAGTTGTTTGAGGCTCCGCCATGGCCACACCTTTTGGCTTCTGGTTGAGTTTTTGATAACTTTTCATCAGAAAGGTCTGGTGCATGTACTGGCCAAATTTCAGTTCTCTCAGACTTATCCACTAGGAGCTATAAATTTTGACAAATGTACAGCAAATTCAAGATGGCCGACTTCCTGTTGGGTTTAGGGTGTGGCTGTGATTGACTTTTTGGTGTGTCCTGATGTGGTGCATATGCCCACCAAATATTGTAGCTGTAAATAAAACATTGTGGAAGTTGGCCTAATGACCACTGTTTCAATTTTGCAGGTGGCGCTATAGAGCCATTTTTTCACACATATGCGCAACTCCCATAAAATATCAAATTTTTCGCCAGTCCTGATGTGCACGCCAAATTTCACGCGTTTTGGTTCATGATAAGGCCGCCAAAAAGGCAAGTCATTTCCCGAGGAGCGATTAAGTTTGAAAAATTTACAGCAAATTGAAGGTGGCCGACTTCCTGTTGGGTTTAGGGCGTGGCTGTATTTGACTTTTTGGTGTGTCCAGATGTTCTGCATATGCCCACCAAATATTGTAGCTGTACATGAAACATTGTGGCAGTTGGCCTAATGACTACTTTTTCAAGTTTGCAGGTGGCGCTATAGAGCCATTTTGCCACGCACATGCGCAACTCCCATAAAATATCAAATTTTTCGCCAGTCCTGATGTGCATGCCAAATTTCACGCGTTTTGGAGTATGATAAGGCCGCCAAAAAGCCAATTTACTTTACGGGAGAAAAAAAAAAATAAATAAAAAAAAAAAAAATAATAATAATAATAATAATAAACCCTAGGGTTTCAATAGGGTCCTTGGCACCGCTGGTGCCTTGGACAGTCGGTGCCCTGGCACCGCCTGTCCTTCGCACCCTCGGTGCTCGGACCCTAACAAGTCCTCCAGCTCCTACGACCACACAGCTCGTATGTACGTGCCCCGGAATACGACCCGTGAGAGCGTATTTAGGTTAGCGCCCCTACGGGGAAAAGGAACACATTACGGGATTTAACTGGCAAAACGGCTTTTCCCTCACTTTCACAAGACGGGGTTAGGGTTCCGTCAAAGTTTGTTCATGGTGACGTTTCAGCTGACACACCGGAGTGTCGATATTTACTCAACCACTAGAGGTCGCTTAACGTCAAAACGTAACACTGGGTCGTAATAAGGGCGTGTACAGACGACCTATGTGGTCGTTTTTTAAGGAGGACGGTCTCCAAACCTCTGAATCTACAAGGAGCTAAAATCAGACGCTGCTGTTCAACAGCATGAACATCTTCTGCTAAACTTCTCCAGCATAATTCAAATAACGTTTTTGTGCTCCAGTAAAATACGAAAGAAGCCAAATATGTCAGAGATTTGCACGTTTTATTGATAGAAATAAATGTATTTGAAATGTTTGAAGAACCCAGAACTGATGAAGGTTCAGGAACCAAACGATGTTCAGATCAGTCCTCCTCCAAGGCTGCTCATTCCCCCATATGTCAGAAATTAGTTTATTAGTTATTGATCAGAAACCAAATGCAGTTATTAGTTATTGATGATCAGAAACCACAGCAACATAGAATGTGTCCATTTAGTTTTCAGTCATTTTCAATAATTTTCTATTCATTCTGAACAGATTAAAGTCATTCTGGTCAATTTTTCAGTCATTGTGGGAAGATTTTGTCATTTCTGACAACTTTTGTGTAATTCTGGACACATTTTCTGCAATTTTGGATCATTTTCATGTCATTCTGGATGATTTTTACAGCATTTTGGACAAATTTGTCATTCTGCAAATTTTCAGTCATTCTGGATCATTTTTAATCATTTGAGAGAAATTCAGACTGATTTTGGATCATTTTAGAATATTTTCATGTCATTCTGAGCACATTTTCATCATTTTAGATCATTTCTGGAAAATCTTCTGTAATTCTGGATCATTTTCAAGTAATTTTAGATCATTCTGAAGCATCTTGGACAATAAGAAAAGATCTCAGTAAGCTCAGTCCTCCTCTAAGGCTGCTCATTCCCCCATAAGGACCGATCATCCGTTTTTTCATTTTTCTGAGGGTTTTACTCAATATTTTATATCTAAATAGAGTAAAACTACAATTTTACAGTCACACATTGAAAGTTTTCCTTGAAGATTTTCTGGTTATTTATGGTTATTTTTTGTATTTAAATCAGTAAAAATCTCATTATTTTACTGATCTTTGTTGTTTTTCCACATTTTTTCACATGTTTCTCCATTTTTAACTCATTTTTTCTGTCAGGTTTTCCTCCACATCAATATTTTTCCTCCACCTGAAGATCTCCACTCTGACTTGTTCTTCACTTTGTGCTCCTAATTGCAGTTTAGAGGCTAATGATTTGCTAAGTGGCTAATAATAGTCTGGTGTTAACGGGCCGGTCCTTAACGAGCCCTTCATGTCTCCATCTCATTAGTAGCCGTGGTGATTAGAGGAGCTTCATTAGAGGCTCCAGACCCCACGGTGGTCTCCAGATCATCTCCACCTTCGTCTGTGAAGTCTGGAGAGCCACGAGGCTTCCAGCAGTAGAACGTCTGATGGTTCCTGGTCTGTGGTCGTCTCTGAGCCATTAGCTCGCAATTAATCCACAGGAAACCACCACTAATTAGACTTTAATAGAAATAAACACAAACTGGATCCACAACTTTATCTGAACCCCAGAGGTCAGAGTTCTGGAAGCAGGAGGAAGGTTCTGGAACCGAGGCCATGGGGTGTCCAACATGAGGCCCATGGACCAAAAGCGGTCCTCCAGAGGGTCCAACATGAGGCCCGTGGTCCAAAAGCGGTCCTCCAGAGGGTCCAACATGAGGCCCGTGGACCAAAAGCGGTCCTCCAGAGGGTCCAACATGAGGCCCGTGGGCCAAAAGCGGTCCTCCAGAGGGTCCAACATGAGGCCCGTGGGCCAAAAGCGGTCCTCCAGAGGGTCCGACATGAGGCCCGTGGACCAAAAGTGGTCCTCCAGAGGGTCCGACATGAGGCCCGTGGACCAAAAGCGGACCTCCAGAGGGTCCGACATGAGGCCCGTGGACCAAAAGCGGACCTCCAGAGGGTCCAACATGAGGCCCGTGGTCCAAAAGTGGTCCTCCAGAGGGTCCAACATGAGGCCCGTGGACCAAAAGCGGACCTCCAGAGGGTCCAACATGAGGCCCGTGGTCCAAAAGTGGTCCTCCAGAGGGTCCGACATGAGGCCCGTGGACCAAAAGCGGACCTCCAGAGGGTCCGACATGAGGCCCGTGGACCAAAAGCGGACCTCCAGAGGGTCCAACATGAGGCCCGTGGTCCAAAAGCGGTCCTCCAGAGGGTCCAACATGAGGCCCGTGGGCCAAAAGCGGTCCTCCAGAGGGTCCAACATGAGGCCCGTGGGCCAAAAGCGGTCCTCCAGAGGGTCCAACATGAGGCCCGTGGGCCAAAAGCGGTCCTCCAGAGGGTCCGACATGAGGCCCGTGGACCAAAAGTGGTCCTCCAGAGGGTCCGACATGAGGCCCGTGGACCAAAAGCGGACCTCCAGAGGGTCCGACATGAGGCCCGTGGACCAAAAGCGGACCTCCAGAGGGTCCAACATGAGGCCCGTGGGCCAAAAGTGGTCCTCCAGAGGGTCCAACATGAGGCCCGTGGACCAAAAGCGGACCTCCAGAGGGTCCAACATGAGGCCCGTGGTCCAAAAGTGGTCCTCCAGAGGGTTCAATCCGGTCCTCAAAGTGTAAAAATTCCAGAGAAGACATTAACTGCAGATTGTAAATTAGTAAAACTATAAATTTAAAATCATTTCTAGACCATGACAAGTTGTTTAGATCATAAAGTAAAATACCAGATTGTTCTTTGTTCTTTTGTTTTTTTATTGTCTTTCTTTGTCTTCTTCTGTGGTTGTGATCCTCCAGTAAATCCTCCATGGTTCAGCTCCAGGTGACTAAATGTTGTGTTCCTTTGTAGACACTCTGTGATCTGGAAGTTGTAATGTGGAAATGATGAACTGAGGATGAATGTTAATGAAGCTGAATTTATTTTTCTTCCTAAATTTCAGGTTGTTCATGATGTTTAGTAAAAAGATAATTCTTTAAATGTGAATATTTCTGCACTAAGCCAAAGGAACCATTAGGAGTTGTGGTTATTTAGAGGTTATTATGCTGTGGTTTTCTGGTTTTACTGGTTCTACTGGTCCTGGATGTGGAAGCTGGACTAGAACGGGTCTGACAGCGCTCTGCTGGAGGACAGGATGTGGTTTTATTCAGACCGGGGACCTGAGGAGGCTTCAGGGTGGAATAATGGAGGAGGAACCCACGGGTGACGTCTCAAACTGCGTGTGTCGGATCACATCTGTGGCTGGAACACATGCGTGTAATTAGCGTGTGGACTGACCCTGCTGCAGTTTAACACGTCTAGGCCGGTTTGTTCAGCCTGGAGCCGAGTGGGGAGAAGTGGGTCACGGTGCTGCCGGACACACAGGCCTTCATCATGCACACGGAACGTCACGCTAACGTTAGCGCCACAACCATCAGAAAACCATCAGACAACCAGGAGACAGCAGAGGGCCTCCTATCTGCTCCTCCTCAGACCTCCTCCTCTTCTTCTCCTTCTGTCTGAGCAGGAGAGGAGCTGGGATGATGGTGGTGAGACGAGGCCTCCAGCAGACGCTCAGTTTGATCTATTATATATGTGTTCAGGAGGAGGAGGAGGAGGAGGAGGACGCCTGGAGCAGAAGCACATGAATGGGATGTTGTTGAAGGAGAAAAGAGTGTGTGTTAGTGTGTGCCAATGTGTGTGTGTGTGTGTGTGTGTGTGTGTGTGTGTGTGTTAATGTGTGTTTTGTGTGCCAGCAGCAGCAACATCCTGTCAGGGAGATGAGAGCAGTGAGGAGGGAGACAGAGAACCCTGTTAAATCTGTGTGATGTAGCCTCTCTGGAACACACACACAGAACACACACACACTCTAACACACCAACACATGACTGTGGTGTCGTTCTGATCTGAGTGTGACTCACTACAGCAGAAACCAGCAGCAGATCCTTCAGTCTACCTGTCACTGCTGCATTCTGGGTAATATTACTATCACTGCTGCATTCTGGGTAATATTACTGTCACTGCTGCATTCTGGGTAATATTACTGTCACTGCTGCATTCTGGGTAATGCTGTGAACCTTCTGAGGCTGTAGACAGACCATAGACTATAAATATTTACATGTATATTTATATCCAGTCTATTCCTCAGACACACTTTATTTAATTATTGTTGAATTATTAATCCACAGAGGGAAACCTGTGATGATGAAATAAAAACAGAAAACCTCCTCCAGCTAAATGATGACCGTATTTATCCTCACTTCACTGCTGATCGCCTCCATTTCCCAGAATGCTCTCTGACAAACACCACCTATTTTATATCATTTTATCTTTGCTTAGCTTAGCTTAACGTAATTTAGCTTGGCTTAACTTAATGTAATTAACTTAATTTAACTTAGCTTAGCTCAGTTTAACTTAATGTAATTAAGCTAACTAGCTTAGTTTAATCTAACTTAACTTATGTCATCTTAATTTATCTCACTCTAGCTTATCTTAGCTCAACCTAACTTAGCTTATCTTATTTTAGCTTGTCTTTATTAATGCCATCTTATCTTAGCTTAACCAAAGTTACCTTAGCTTAGCTTCACTAATATTAGCTTATCTTAGCTCAACCTAACTTATTTTATTAAATCTTGTCTTTATTTATGCTATCTTGTCTTAGCTTGTCTTCAGTTATTGTAACTTAGCCTAACTTTAATTTTTCTGATCTTTAAAGTCTTTCAGGTCCGTCAGAGTGAATCTTTTTCTCTCTGGTTTCTGGTTAAAGTTATTTTCTGACCTCTGAAGCTTTGTGACGTTTGTCGGTTTGTCTCATGATGAAGACCTCTGATTTCATCTGTGAAAAGTTCTCTTTTAGACTCCAGCTGAGGTTTAATGTGAACAAAGATCCATTGATTCCAGAAACAGAAACAGAACGTTCTGCGGCTGAAAACACCTCCAAGGGTTTTAGAAGAACAAACATTTAACTCATCAACTGTTGGACTTTCATTATAAAACTCAGAAATGATTTCATCGTTCAGGTCTTCAACCTTCTGACACTAAAAACCTGTTCTTCTGGTTGTTCTTCTGGTTGTTCTTGCTTTTCTTCATGTTTTTCTTGTTTCCATCCATTCATCCATCCATCTTCTACACACCGCTTTATCCTCACTAGGGTCATGGGGGGTGCTGGAGTCTATCCCAGCTGACTGAAGGCAGGGGACACCCTGGACAGGTCACCAGTCTGTCTATTTAAAATTCAGTATTGATTTATTTTAAGATCGGCCACCTGATCTCTCACTTTGACCATGAAAACTAACGGGAAAAAAATCCTGAGCTGTAGAACATCAGTCTATCAAATTTTATTTTTTCCAAAAATGAATTGGGGTCTATGGAGAAAAAGCTTTTTGGAGCCAACCCTAGTGGACGGCGGGATATTGCAAGTTTTTGACACTTCCGGGTTGGCTTCAATTCTGGAGCCAGATGCTCCGTCCATCTTTATATACAGTCTATGGCTGCAAGGTGAAAGTGCTAACCACTAGATTACTGTGCAGCCCAGATTATTTAAATATTTACTATTTAAATCGTTTCAACTTGAGCAGCAGCAGTATTAAGTTGACTTCATTCCTTCCATTATTATTTCTATATTATTTATTTTATTACATCAGAAGTTGCTCCAATCAGGTTTTATTCAATAATTGTGCGATTTATTTTTTCATGTTTTTATTCCTGTAGCAGTTTCTATAATAAACTTCTTACATATTTATGTATTAGAATAAAACTACAGGATACACTTTTCAGACTAATTTTTATTCTAATATTTAATAATGAGTTGATGTGAATATTTGTGGTTCCAGCTGTGATTCTAAATATATAATAATAATACTGACAGGGAACATCCAGACCATAATAATCAGCTCCATCCCTCCATTCCTGCTGCATGACGCTGTTCCTGTTTATGATCACAGCAGGAAGTCCTGACTGAGGGAGGAAGAGGAGGAGGAGGAAGAAGAGGAAGATCACCATCATCATCATCATCATCACAGGAGGAGGACCAGAACCAGCTACAAGGTAGGAACCCTCCAGACCTGGTCCCAGGAGGACTCAGAGCCAGGAGGAGCGGCTCTGCCATGGGGTGGGTTACATAACGGAGCTCCGGTCCTCCGCTTCTCTCCGGTTCTCTCCGTTTCTACCGAACACCGGACCGTTCTCTGTCTCCGTGTGTCCACCGGGATGGAAAACTGTCCGGCTTCTCTGTTTTTAACATTAAATCGGTCTCCGCGCTTCAGGAAACCTTCAGGAAACCTCCATCCGCTGCGCGTCTGTTCTGTGATTCCCGCATCAGATCCTCCTTTATTTATTTATTATTTATTCATCTTTTTACCTCTGTAAATGTCCAATATTTGGTGTTTTTCCACCGATCAACAGAAATCTTTATTTCAGGACAACATCTGGGTGTTGTTACGGTTTTTTAATCCGCATCTGAAGCAGAAAAACGTCGTTTTAACGTCGGATTCGGTTTTGTTTTTTTCTGAGCATCAATCTGCTGCAGGCGCGCTCCCGGCCTCCGCTGGTCCTTCAGCGCCGCGTGACCGCGCACGCAGGACGCAGGTTGGAGTGGATTAGTTAGGGTTAGTTAGGTTAGCATTAGGTTAGGATTAGGTTAGAGATAGGTTTATAGAGAATCCATCCATAGAGGAGGGAAGTGAAGCTGCTGGGAGCAGCAGATGGTTCATGTTGGTCACAGATTATCAGGACTCACTTCAGTTAGTTAGTTAGTTAGTTTGTTTGTTTATGTTCTTCTTTATGTTTCCGTTGTCCAGGTAAAGGTTAGTCTAAAAACTTATATAAAAAACTAAAACTTCTGTTTTTTGGTTCTTTAAGATGTTTTTTTAAAAAAGCTTTAAGAACTAAAAAGAAAAATCCAGTTGATTTTTCATCATGTTTTCATTTCTGCTCAACATTTAAGTTGTTTTTTTGTTTTTTTGGCTGTTGGTACAGATTACACTGTAAAAAAAAACATCTTTAACAGTATTTTAGAAATAAGTTGCAGTCATTTTACTTCTTTGTTTTGTTAAATTACAGGTAATAGAAAAAATATTAATTTACATTTTAACCTTAAAATTATAAAATTACACAACTTTTTGCAGTATTTAAATTAACAAAAAATATAGAATTATTTCACAGAGATTTGCTTTTTTAAAGAAAAAATATATTAAAAGACATTAAATATTTTTAAAATGTTATTTTACAGAGTTTTTTCCAGTTTTCTTAAACTACAGAAATAAACTCGTAAAATCACAAGAAAAAAATGTTTATTTACATGTTGACCTTAAAGTTATAAAATAGTACAATTTTTTAAATTAAATTCAAATGAAAGACTTAAAAATGTTGCATTTTTATTATTTTTAATCCAAGCCAACTTTCAGAGCTAAATCTCTTCTTCACCAGTTGTGATGCTAAATCTGTAAAACTGAAGTCTCGTTTGTTGTTGATGTGAAACTTCTGGTTCTCTGGAAGCTGTAAAGCCTTTTTATGGTTGGTCAGCAGTGTGTTTGTGCTTCCACTGGGTTTACAGTGTGGTTCTGGTTCTGTTTGTGCTTCCAGAGAGTCTCAGTCCAGGGCAGCGATGCTCCACCATCAGGACCAGCCTCTGCACTTCGGAGGCTCCGGCGGCTCCTCGTCTTCGCTCCGGAACAGGAAGGCCGACAAAGACGGAAACTTCAACTTCCTGCCGGGAAAAGATGACGACGGCTTGGCGGGAACCGGAGACGAGAACCGGAACCAGGTGCGTCCCCGGAGCCTGGGCCCGCTGGGTCGCGACCCTCCGAGCTCCTCGCCGTCCTCCGGCTTCCACCACGGCTCCGGCCTGCTGTCGCCTCGGTCCCGCCTGCCCTGCTGGAGCCCTCTGGAGCCGCTGCCCGAGATCGAGAGCGGAGACGACGGCTACGGACGGGTTCCTCCGGACGGCGCCGAGGAGCGCAGGATGGAGGAGGAGGAGGGCCGGGCCGGGATGGGCCTCGCTGAGGAGAAGCTGAAGAAGGAGCAGCAGAGGAGGAGGAGCTTCAGGAGGCAGCAGGACGACCTGGAGGACCAGGAGTGGGCCGACAGCGAGTCCGAGTCCGAGTTCAGCTTCCGGTCCGGAGGCAGCATGTCCGACCTCAACATGGAGAGCGGCGGCGAGGGGATGCTGATGGGAGGCTGGGACCGCATCGGAGTGGGAGAACCGAGGACCAACCAGCAGGACGGAGATCCCAACAGCAACATGGAGCCCAGGAGGAGGAGCTGCAGCCGGGGGAACCAGCCGGGAGGCGGCCTGGACCACGTCCTGGAGGAGGACGACCGCTCCTCCGACTCGGATGGCGAGCTGCCGGAGCTGATGGACGCCGTGTGGACGCTGCGGGACCGCGAGCGCTTCAAGGCCCAGGAGATGGAGAAGCACCAGGTCCAGCTGACCATGTACCGGCGGCTGGCGCTGATCCGCTGGGTCCGGACCCTGCAGGGACGAGTCCAGGAGCAGCAGAACCGGCTGCAGTCCAGCTTTGACGTCATCCTCACCCACAGGAAGGAGCTGCTGAGGATGGGCGCCGCCGCCGCCATGACCGCCACCGCCGTCGGCCAATCGTAGAGCAGAGGACTGAAAACTGCACTTTGGCTCCGTTTGCTTCACAAAAGATCCTGAAAAAACACGAGCTGCGTTCCAAACTTTTACTTTTTACCTCCAGCAGAGCCGCTTTCACAAACGTGCAGTCCGTTAAAGTACAACCAGGACAAAATACTTCATCACAACATCACTACTTCTGCTCTGACTTTAGCGCTAAAGCTGTTAGCCGTTAATGCGCTCTTTTAGCTAAAACTTCTTTCTGCTCGCTAAACATGAGGAGGTAAAAGTGCAAAGGATTGTGGGTCAGAAAGGCTAGAAAAGCACCACCAGATGTAGTACAGTCTGAGAAATTACTGCATCAAATATCAGAAAAATGTACTTTATCCTGTAACTAAAGAATCAACTGTTAGCTAACAACGTGTGCTATAGCTTCCCAAAGCTAACTCGCTACGCTAGCTAACATCAGCAACAAGCAGCGAGAATGTTACGCAAACTCTAAAAACAACAAACAGTTGAGATCCAACAACTTCTAATGAAATTTAGTTCAACAAACAAACTAACCTGATTTTGAGGAATTAGCGTTTTCTCTACATTCAAAGTTATTTTGATTGTTTACGTTGATTATGTGTGAAAATTAAATAGTTCCAACTAATATTTCCACATTATTGGAGCATGAAGTGTAACTACAATAATTATGATTGCAAGTTTATAAGTTGGAAAACGTCTCAAATATGAAGCTGCTCCAAAGTTAAGCCAATAAAGGAGAAGTTCTGAACCCAACATGAAGAAAAATGAAGCGCATTTCATTCAGATATTTAAAGTAGAATTTAGTTTTAAATAAACTAAAGCAGAAATTTGAGTTTAAATTACAAACAATATTAAGTTGATGTGATGTTATTGTGTCATAATGACTCATTAAAATAATGTTTGCAGCTTAAATGTTTGATCTAAATCAGTAAATTCGGTGTTTTATCGTTTAGCGGTGCCGTTGTGATCAGCTGTGTTGCATCATCTTAATATTAGACTGAAATTTCTGCATTATTGATTTAACGCTGGTGAAGGAACTTCATTTCTGAAATTTTCCTCAACTTAAAAGCTCTGTTTGTAATTATTGTAGTAAAGTACGTAAAGCTTAAGAATTGTGTTCAATCACGTGAAAAAATTAGTTAGAGCGACTTCATTTTTAAAAAACTTGTGTTTATGCTAACAATAATTAAGTGATTTAAAATATGTTTGTAAAAGAAAAGATAAATCTACCAACTCAATAAAGTTAATTTTATTAGAAGTTGTCTGGACTCAAAAAGATGAACTGATTAAAGCAGTTTAAATTAACTTTACTTTAAATGTAAGTTCATCAAGTTAACTTCATTTTTCTTCACCTGAAGTTCACACGTTCAAGTTCCTGAATTTATCTAATTAACATTGAACCAACTTCATTTTTTAAATGTCAGCTTAGAAGCTTGTGTTCATAATTATGGTAATTAAATGTGTTAAACTTAAGAATTCCTCTCAATGTGGAAGAACTGGTTGGAAGAAGTTATTTTTTGAAGACTTGTGTTTATGCTGCAATCATTAATTTAAAACATGCAGAAGATAAATCAAGTAACTGAATAAAGTTTGTTGGTTGAACTAAACTTTATTAGAAGTCGTCTGAACTCAAAAAGGTGAATTGATGCAAACTGTCTGTTGTAGCAGTGTGGATCTCCCATCATGCTCTCTGCTGTTTTTAGCTTCATTTGTGTGTTTTTGTTCATTTTCCTCTTTATCTGCAGGTTGGACTTTACCGTGTGACTCCAGCAGAACAACGTGACGTGTTCTGACTGTAACGTTCACATCAGGATGCTGTGTGTAAACGTTGTTGTTGTTGTTGTTGTTGTTGTGAGTAGAAAAACATCTAAAGCACCAAAATATATTGTCCAGAGATGATTTATATGCTAAGATGCTGTATATAATGATGATAAATTAAAGAGTAGCTTATATCTAAAACAGTTTGTGTGTTTTGTTGTTTGTGCCCCGAATCTAAATTCAAATTTGTCTTTTTGTTTTCAGGATTTAAATATTGTGTTGAAACGCAACGAAAGCCAGTTTTGTTAACAACTAAATGAACAAAAATATTTAAAAAAAAAAAGATTAATGAAAATGTAACTGTATCAACTTATTTTTTAAATTGTCAACTAAAAAACCTAAAGTGTAATAAAGTATGAAACATTTTACAGTACCATGGAAATACTGCTTAAAACTTGTGTTAATGCTGCCAGTCACACCTTTGATTGTAGAGGAGAAGCTCATTCTTCTAACCCAGTTTGTTGGTTGAACTTAATTCATTAGAAACAGATTTTTAGCTAAAAAACAAACAGAACTTTTTAGTTGTCGAGTTCAAACATTATTTTATGCATTATATATTGTTATACATTATTTTTTAGAGTGTAGAATAATTACAGTTTAGTGACAATTCCAAGTTAAGATAAATAAGACTTTGGTTAATTATTTTTATCAACCATAAAGTCTTTTAAAGTCTGTTTTAAAGGATTCTGTGCTCTAAAATGATACAGCAGACTCTTTATGTCCCACTAATAATACAAACTGAGCAGACTGAAGCTTTTCTCATCATAACCATCTTCCTGCTGTCCTCTAATTAAAATCAGACCCAGACAGGAAGTAACGGTTAATTGTGACGTTTTTTTCCTTAATTCTTTATTTTTCCAGATAATTCCACCTTAAGAGGCTTCTTTTGGTTCCAGATGGTTTATCACAGCTCCCTGGGCTCTGATCTGGTTCTAAAGGTCCTTATTTGGTGCTGTGGCCCCGGGGCCCCTGACCTTCCTCTGAACAACCTCCTCTTTGTGACGGTTCCAGTATCTGACCGTCACACGGGGCGGTGGAGCAGCGTGATGAGCCGCCGGCGATCAGATCCTCCGAGTGTTGGGGCTGATACCGGGGCCTGTAATCCGGTGGAGGGGGCCGGCAGGAGGCAGGAGGCCCCCAGGGAGCCGCCGCCTCGGGGCCCCGCTGGTCCGACCGGCCCGGAGAGCAGCCGCCGCTCCGCTGGTTTTAGAACAGCCAAACCCCGAGGCGGGTCTGCAGATAATCCTCTGAAGATGATCTCTGGATGGACATGGATGTTCTCTACATGTTAGCAGGAAGCCCTGCAAGAACCAGAACCAGAACCAGAACCAGGACATAGAACCAGAACCAGAACATAGAACCAGAACATAGAACAGAACACAGAACCAGAACCAGAACCAGAACATAGAACCAGAACACAGAACCAGAACCAGAACCAGAACATAGAACCAGAACACAGAACCACAACCAGAACCAGAACCAGAACACAGAACCAGAACCAGAACCAGAACCAGGACATAGAACCAGAACCAGGACATAGAACCAGAACCAGAACATAGAACAGAACACAGAACCAGAACCAGAACATAGAACCAGAACACAGAACCAGAACCAGAACACAGAACCAGAACCAGAACCAGAACCAGGACATAGAACCAGAACCAGGACATAGAACAGAACACAGAACCAGAACCAGAACATAGAACCAGAACACAGAACCAGAACATAGAACCAGAACACAGAACCAGAACACAGAACCAGAACCAGAACACAGAACACAGAACACAGAACCGGGACCAGAACCAGAACAGAACATAGAACCAGAACCAGAACACAGAACACAGAACCAGAACAGAACCAGAACCACCGGGTCCTGATGGAGGTTCTGGAGGACAGCTGGAGGTTAGAAATGAAGTCAGACTGATGAACATCTGGTGACTGATTTGCTGCAGATTTCTGTGATTAATCCTTTATTTAAAAAGTCTGAACCAGGAGAGTCCAACTGATCCTAGTCCAGGTTCTGATCTCCAGTGGACCGGACCACTAGAACCAGTAGAACCAGTAGAACCAGTAGAACCATAGCAGAATAACCTGTAAATAACCACAACTCCTAATGGTTCCTTTGCTTTACTGCAGAAAAATACGTTCTGAAAATGTTCACATTTAAAGTCAAACAAAAAAAGGATAAAAAAAACAACTAAGACAGAAGATTAAAAAAATGAGACAAACAACACAAAACAAAGCAAGAACGAGACAAAAAATGATAAAATTAGAAATATGAGACAGAAAACAACAAAAGAACAAAGAACAATCCAGTATTTTACTTTCTGATCCAAACAACTTGTCATGGTCTAGAAATGATTTTAAATTTATAGTTTTACTAATTTACAATCTGCAGTTAATGTCTTCTCTGTAATTTTTACACTTTGAGGGCCAGATTGGACCCTCTGGAGGACCGCTTTTGGTCCACGGGCCTCATGCTGGACCCTCTGGAGGACCACTTTCTCTCTCTACATATATATATACAGTCCCTGACAAAAGTCTTGTCGCTTCTCTTAAGTTGTAGGAACAACAAATAACCACTGGCCTTGTAGTTGATCAATTGGAATCAGAAATGGCTCATATGAGTGACAAAGCCCTCTAGATTATATTTATTATGCCAAAATAAAGTTTTGTATCATTCATTGAGTTTTATCATTTAATTAGGACACAAAGGTCAGATTTTGCTTGGACAAAAATAATTATTCTGAATACACAGATATGCTATAAAAACATCAGAACATTAAGTCATGGTGTCTTGCAAAAAAGAATTAATATTGTGTGTGACTTCCAGAGCTTGGAGGACTGCATCCATAATAACTTATTGATAAAGTCATCTTTAATGGCAAAGAAAACAGTCTGCAGGGCTCCCAGAGAGCATCAAGATTCTTCGGTTTCATCTTCCAAGCCTTCTCCTTCATCTTACCCCAGACATGCTCAATGATGTTCATGTCTGGTGACTGAGCTGGCCAATCCTGGAGCTCCTGGACCTTCTTTGCTTTCAGGAACTTTGATGTGGAGGCTGAAGTATGAGAAGGAACACCATCCTGCTGCAGAATTTGTCCTCTCTCATAGGTTGGGATGTAACGGGCAGCAAGAATTTCTGATACTTCAGGCTGTTGATGTTTCCATCCACTCTGCAGAGCTCTCGTACATCCCATACCGGATGTAACCCCAAACCAGGGTTTTTCTTTCACCAAACTTCACTGTTTTCTTGGTGAATCTTGGGTCAGTGCGGCTTCTGCAGGATTTGTGTTGATTGGGATGCAGTTCAATGGATGATTCTTCAGAAAATCAGCCTTCTGCCACTTTTCATCGTCCATCCTTCCTGCAAGCTGTGGACCTTGACAAATGCAACAGACTTGGTCTTCAGGCTCTTGATGATCAGCACTTTGGTCTGTGGTTGGATCTTTGGCATGCTGTCCGGATCAGGTTGGGCTTCATATGAAGGTCTGGTGTGTTGGGTTTCTTTTTATACACACCTGGGAATGTGTCAGTTACAGTATTTGTCACAGGTGAACTTCTAATCTGTGATTGGTTGAATCATTTAAAGACATGACAAGACTTTCGTCCTTACAAAAACAGATCATGGGCTTTACCAAGACGGGAACATCAGGACACTTTATGACGGGTTCAGTTTGCACCCAGTTATTAATGTGAAAGCCTCTGACATTAAAATGAACCATTTTTTGTGAGAACTGATTGATTAGAAATAAAGTTATATGCCATTTAAGGTTACTATATCCTTATGCGACAAGACTTTTGTCAGGGACTGTAAATATATGTGTGCACAGAGAGAGAGAAAGCAGAGTGAGACGAGTTTATCACCGTTAAGAGACGATTCAGGGCCTTAAGGGGTGAAAATTATTCACTGCTGATCCGCCTTTCTAAAGTGAGTCAGACGACATCTTCATTAACAACAAGTGTTTCTAATGCTAATAAGCTAGCAGCTGTATCTGGTTCTACATCTGTAATTATAAATGTTAACACAAATAGAATGTTTTTCACAAATTTTGACCTTGATGATCTTTTCCAGGATTATAAATGAACAGAAAACTTTAGTTAATTAATTAGTTGTTTCTCAACCATAACGTCTTTATTTGTGGGTTTTATGCTAATATAAAGGATGCTACGCTATCAAATGCTAACGATAAGACAGATCATTTCCATCCAGCTAGCATGCTACCTGTCACTGAGGAGGAAAGACGGATTCCTTTAACTCAAACTAGTTTGTTGGTGGAACATAATTTCATTAGAAGCATTTTTCTAGCTAAAAAACTAACTAAACTTTTTTAGTTGTTGGGCGCTAACATTTTATTTTTAGAGTGTAGAATAAGGAAAGTTTAGTGAGGATTCAAAGTTCAGATAAATGAGCAGAAACACGAGTGAATTAGTTGTTTATCAAGCATAAAGTGTGTTTTCAGGATTTATTCTAATATAAAGGATGTGATACTAGAAAGTGACTATTTCTGTCCTTATAATGATAAAAACTGAGCTGTATTTAAACTTTCCTCTGCCGTCTGGTGTTTGTGCTCCAACCTGCTGATAAAAAGCAGCAGCAGATCTGTGCTGTTGTTCTCTTATTTTCAGGAGAATCTGCATCTCTGTGTTTCTCAGCTGATTCTGGTTTTCAGCGTCTGAAAGACTTTCGCTGTTTTTCTCCCCTGCAGAGTTTTTCTCCTGCAGAGAATCGACTGTAAAGCTTCTAATTCCGGCTCTTATGGCCTCAGGTGGAGAAATAATCTGGTTTTTCTGAGTGTGCAGCAGAAACCTCCACCTGTTAGCTGCCTTCATTCAGAACACATTCACCGCTAAGGCTTCTGTTCTCTGTCGCTTTTAAATTCATCCTTTGTCTGTTTCTGTTTTAGCAGCTGGAGGAGCACATCTGTGAGCTTTTATTATTTTACTGCTCTAATATATGATAAACTTATTCATACTGTTGTTTTATGCTCTGATTTAAAGACAGAACATTCACAGCTAAAGATCAGACATATTTGAATTAGTATAAAATAATTATATTATTGTTTTTGTCTTTGACATTTGTTCTGTTGTGGAACAGTTTCTGAAAGACGATCTGCTAATAAAGTTCTGAATATTATTACTTTATGCTCTTATTTAAAGACAGGAGTGCATTAATCTGTAATATTTTATGATTATAGAAATACAGAATCACTTTGCACAGTGAGAAAAACCCACATTTTTTAAATACAGGACTGTGAGCAGAAACCTGCTGAAAACTGAACAGATTCTAGGATTTTAAAGCTGCAGAACAAAGAAAATCTACAGAAATCCTCCTTTAAATGTGAATAAATTCAGCTTCTACAGGACGGTTGCTGCGTTTTCTGGCAGCACGGAGATAAAGTTTAGATTTTCTGAGCTGTGAGCTGCAGATTTATTTTGGTTTTTCACATTTTTCTGCTCTGAAAAACACAAAAACATTTTCAGAAATGAAACGCAGAGGAGCAAAGCCTCCAGCAGGGGGCGATGCTCCATCACAGACCTGCAGCTCAGCTTCCTGCTTCAGACAGCAGGACCAGGACCAGGACCAGGACCAGGACCAGGAGCAGAGCCAGGACCAGGACCAGGACCAGGACCAGAGCCAGGACCAGAGCCAGGACCAGGACCAGGACCAGGACCAGGACCAGGACCAGGACCAGGACCAGAGCCAGGACCAGGACCAGGACCAGGACCAGGAGCAGAGCCAGGACCAGGACCAGGACCAGGACCAGGACCAGGACCAGGAGCAGGACCAGGACCAGGACCAGGACCAGGACCAGGAGCAGGACCAGGAGCAGGACCAGGACCAGGACCAGGACCAGGAGCAGGACCAGGACCAGGACCAGGACCAGAGCCAGGACCAGGACCAGGACCAGAGCCAGGACCAGAGCCAGGACCAGGACCAGGACCAGAGCCTGGACCAGAGCCTGGACCAGAGCCAGGACCAGGACCAGAGCCAGGACCAGGACCAGGACCAGAGCCAGGACCAGGACCAGGACCAGGACCAGAGCCTGGACCAGAGCCTGGACCAGAGCCAGGACCAGGACCAGAGCCAGGACCAGGACCAGGACCAGGACCAGGACCAGGACCAGGACCAGAGCCAGGACCAGGACCAGGACCAGGACCAGGACCAGGACCAGGACCAGGACCAGGACCAGGACCTGGATCTGGACCAGGACCAGGACCTGGATCTGGACCAGGACCAGGACTGATTTAATTCCTGAGATAAAAAGCAGCTGATTTAAAAATAAAGAAACAATAAACCCTTAAAGATGCTTTGTGTTCAGTTCTGAGAGTTCAGAGGTTTCATTTTTTATAAATTCAGCTTTCTTCAGGTGGAAGTGTCTCCTGTAAACGTTCCTCATCATCTATAAAGTATCTATTTATATTTTTACACTCATTTTTGGAGACTCCAGTAGTATGTAAAGAAAGTTCTGCAGGTTTGTTCGTCCAGAAAAAGTCAGAATTCTACCAGAATGCAGCATGAGGAGACGTTTGCAGGTTAAAGTTTGAGCCACGGTTCTGATGTTTAGTGTTTCTCTGGTTTTCAGCTGTTTGACTGGGTTTTAAACCTGTTTGTTCAGGTTTAAACAATTTCAAAGTGAACGTCTTTAGATTTAAAATTCTGCAGTAAAGTTAGAAATAAAACCAACATGGATGAAAGTATTTGTGGAAGCAGATGAAGATAAATAATCAGAGTACATCTGTGTTTAGATATTTGGCGTCCAACATTTAGTTTGTGACAAAAACACAGCAGGAATATGAATAAACAGTAAAACACAGTAATAATCAGTGGATTAAAGCACATCTGGAGGTAAACTTTCTTACTACTGCTGGATCATTAGCTGTTAAAGATGAATGTAATCCTGTTTAAACTGGTCTCTGATGTGAAATCCTGATTATTCTGTCAAACTAACGACACGTTTAATAAAGTTTTATGATAAAACTTGAGCTCAGACAGACAAGTTCCTGTTTATTAGTGATTTATTTGTAATATTAGTGATTTATTGTGATTATTGAGAGCATTATCTGAGTTTGCTGCAGATTTAAACATTCTATAAGTTTTAAGTTTCATAAACATGTTTAGACCAGAGACTGTTTCTGTTTCTCTTTAAACAAACAAATGATAATGTGTTCTGATTTGTTGTTATTATTCATATTATGTGTGTCTGCTGCACATTTTAATGTCGTATATCAAGAATAACAAAAGCTAGTCAAAAGAAAAAGAGACAGAAACAGTCCTGAGTGATGATAATCACCTAAAATATGTTTATTCTGAGTGAAGGCTCAGGTTTTACTCTAAACTTTCACTAATTCATTGTATTTGTGCAAAAACAACACGTATGTGGCGTTTAAATGTGCAGCAAAACATCAGAAAAAGGATCAGTCAGTCTCTGGAGGCTTTCTGTCAGGATTGTTTTCACCCAAAACACAGATTTATTTTAGTGTTTGTTCAGGTTTTTACCTTAAAATGTTCACAGACATATTATGAGCTGTTCAGAACAACACAAAGCAACACGTTTATGACACGTCAACCTGCAGAAAACAAACAACAGAGACAGAAAAAGTCTTTTTAGGTTTTCTGTTTTCAACTAAAATGTGTTTATTCTGATCGCCAGCTCAGGTTTGACCAGAAAACCTTCATAAGTGTGTTGATATTTGCACAAAACAACACGTGTGTAACATTTAAACAGGCAGCAGAAACATTGTGTGTGTCTGCTGCGTGTTTAAATGTTACATACGTGTTATCTAGAACAGCTAAAAATATTTCTGTGAACGTTTTAGGATAAAGACCTCAAAAAATCCACGGTTTGGGTGAAAACAACAGAAAATCATGTTTGTGTTTGTCTTTAAGCAAATGAAGGATTATTGTTGTGATTTTGTGTTGATAATAAATCATAAATAAATGTCGTCTTCATGTTGTTCTGCTCAGCTAAACACGCATTTCTGAAAGTTTGAAGGTGAAATTGGAACAGACATGTCACCATTTATTAGTGGTTTACAGACATTATGCCACTACCAATAATAATATTAATGTTAATACTAATAATAATAATACTAGTGTCTGCTGCGTGTTTAAATGTTACATACGTGTTGTTTTGTACAAATATCAACACAGTTATGAAGGTTTTCCAGTAAAACCAGAGCTGACTGATTAAACATAATTTGAAAATAGAAAACCTAAAAAGTCTTTTTCTGTCTCTTTATGATATTTTCCGTGTGTTTTCTGCAGCTCTAAGTGTCATAAACATGTTGTTCTGAACATCTGATAGCATATTTGTGGACGTTTGAAGGCAGACAGACGTGTGTTTATCAGTTTGTGTTGTTTTCTTACCTGTTAATTGAACCTGCTGCAGTTTTTAGAAGAAGTCCACCCTGCTGCTGTCTGAAATCATCTACATCAAAATGATTAATAAATATTATATATTATTTATCCTACCTGTTAAATTTAACCTGCTGCTTTTCTTAGACATCCAACACCTGGTTTTAGTCGTCACTGTTTCAACTTAGTGCAGAAACAAGAAATTATAAAGAAGAAACTAAATGAGGAGGATGTTAAACTAAAGTGTGGTGTGTTTGTGTGTGTTTACAGACTGCTTGATGTGTTATTATTTACATTTTTATTGTTTTTATTGAGCTTCTTTTGTTTGTTAAAGAGTTAAAATCTTCTCAGCTGATTTCTCTTTCCTGGATTCACCTCCTTCCTGCTCACAGCTTCATCACGTCTACCTCCCAGAAGAACCTCCTGAGGATGAGGATGAAGATGAGGATCAGGATGAGGATGAAGATGAGGATGAGGATGAGGATGAAGATGAAGATGAAGATGAGGATGAGGATGAGGGTGAAGATGAAGATGAAGATGAAGATGAGGATGAGGGTGAAGATGAAGATGAAGATGAGGATGAGGATGAGGATGAAGATGAGGATGAAAATGAAGATGAGGATGAAGATGAGGATGAAGATGAAGATGAATCTGAGGATGAAGATGAGGATGAAGATGAAGATGAAGATGAGGATGAGGGTGAAGATGAAGATGAGGATGAGGATGAGGATGAAGATGAGGATGAAAATGAAGATGAGGATGAGGATGAAGATGAGGATGAGGATGAGGATGAAGATGAAGATGAGGATGAAGATGAAGATGAGGATGAGGATGAAGATGAAGATGAGGATGAGGATGAAGATGAAGATGAAGATGAAGATGAAGATGAAGATGAGGATGAAGATGAAGATGAGGATGAGGATGAAGATGAATCTGAGGATGAAGATGAGGATGAAGATGAAGATGAAGATGAGGATGAAGATGAAGATGAGGATGAGGATGAAGATGAATCTGAGGATGAAGATGAGGATGAAGATGAAGATGAAGATGAGGATGAGGGTGAAGATGAAGATGAAGATGAGGATGAGGATGAGGATGAAGATGAGGATGAAAATGAAGATGAGGATGAAGATGAGGATGAAGATGAGGATGAAGATGAAGATGAAGATGAAAATGAAGATGAAGATGAGGATGAAGATGAGGATGAGGATGAAGATGAAGATGAAGATGAGGATGAAGATGAAGATGAGGATGAAGATGAGGATGAAGATGAAGATGAAGATGAGGATGAAGATGAAGATGAGGATGAGGATGAGGATGAAGATGAAGATGAGAATGAGGATGAGGATAAAGATGAAGATGAGGATGAGGATGAGGTCTCTGGTCTCCTCCTCAGACGTCCTTGACATGGAAGCTCTGGTCTCCTCCTCAGATGGAGCTGCTGTGGAGCTCCATGAACTCTGGAGGGTTTAGACTCGATCAGGCTGCTTCCTGCCTGCTGATGTACTCTGACAGTGTGGAGGCCTCCAGCGCTCTGCTGGACTGGAAACAATCAGCTCTGACAGGATGGGGGAGGACGGGGGAGGATGGGGGAGGATGAGGGAGGGTGGAGAGGATGGAGGAGGACGGGGGAGGCTGCTGGGTGGAGGAAGGATGGGGGAGGATGAGGGAGGCAGCGACCCCCGAGGCCTCTGGATGATGAACTGGATAGAAAAGACCTGTCAACTAAACAGAAACAACACAGATAGATAGATAGATAGATAGATAGATAGATAGATAGATAGATAGATAGATAGATAGATAGATAGATAGATAGATAGATAATGGACTAAAACAGCTGTAATTCTCCATTAAAGGTCGTGTTTTTCATTCAGTTTTTGGTTTCCAATGACTCCTAGAACTCTGGATTTTCCACAGAATCATTGAAATGTGAATCTTTGTCACGAAAACAATCATGAATTTTGGTTCTTTCAAAGATTTTTTAAAGATTTTCTGAAAATCTAAAATATATATACGGTATATATAATCTGCAGGATCACAGATATACAAACAGCAACTTGAATTAGTTTTGTTGATGTATTAAGTTGTGTTAATCTAGTCTTCTTAGCTTCACGGCCTCTTAGCTTCTCCTGAGTGATTCCAGTCAACTACAGCTGCTGACTCCTCTGATCAGTTTAAATACAACCATTAGATCCACTCATTAGACTCAAACTTTATAATGGGAAAGTCTGAGGAGCTCACAAAGATCTGAAGAAGAAAATCACTGACTTGGAGCCGTTTGAAAGCGGCTTCAGATCCAGAATCATCTGTTTAGAATAAAGTTCATGGTCCAGGTGTGTTACTGCCACCATCAGGAAGAAAACACAAACTACCACCTGCTGCTGAGAGACCATTGGTCAGGATGGTCAAAGTCAACCAGGAACCATCAGAAAGCAGGTCTGGATGAAGGAGAAGCTGCTGGAACACAGCTGTCAGTTTGTCTTTCTGATTCAGACTTGAGTCAGTTAAATTGATACTACAATGATACCGCCACCTCCATGCCTGACAGTAGGTTTAGAGTCCAGAGGAGTCAAAGACAAACCAGAAGACTGAAACCAGAAGAACTGAAATGTAATCAATTATTAACATTTCTGCTTGTTTATTTCTGATCCAGCTGGCATCAAATGTAGGTAAAATGATCTTTTAATCATCTAGAACTAGTTCAGACCAATCAGACCTACTGATAGTTGGCGGTTCACTGGTTCATGTTAATCCCCATTAATCTTCTGATATCTTTGCTCAATCTGACCAAAAACAAGAGCTGAGACTCTTCATCAAATGAACAACAGCGTGTGAACTTTAACACATGAATCCTGACCTAAGTTTAATTAAACTCCTCACTCAGTCATTTTCTATTATTCACTCTCCTGCAGGGCTCACCTGTTAAAATCTAACACGTTCGTCACCTTTTCTTGCTCTAAATCGGCTCAATGTGACTCAGTTGAAACCTTAAATGGAAAAATTTGACATCATCAGAACTTTAGCTGTATTATTTTACAGATGTTTTTAAAAATATTTTACCAAAAATGAACATTTTAATGGTTGAAAATGGTTGAAATTGAGAATTTCAGTTGTTTTAAAGTGTAAAATAAAGTGTCTTAATGACTTTTGTCCTCTTTGTGATTCCCTTACTCTGCTTTAATGCTCTACTAGTTTGTGGTAATCCACATTATTATACAGACTTTATTATAGTTAATAATGACGGAAATCATCAACTGTAGCCAAAAAATGTCATATTTTTAATGACTTTTGTCCTCTTTTTATTCTCGACTGTTTAGAAATGTTAGAACTCTACTGGTGAATGTTAATGCACATTATTACACAGACAACTTCACTAAATTAGATCAAGAAGACACATTTTCTGAGTTAAAAATGAGCTAAATCACTGAATTCTACTAGATTTTGAAGGTAATTGTTTCTCTAAATTGACTCTAATTGAAGCCTAAGTAGTAAAACTGAACATCATCAGAACTTCAGCTGCGTTATTTTACAGATGTCTTGGTGAAATTGTACCAAAATGAGACATTTTAACAGTGAAAACAGTTGAAAAATAGGCCTGTAGCTGTCTGACCAAACAACTGTTGACCAAAAGGAGACGTTTTGTGTTTAAAATGAGTTAAATCACTGAAATCTGCCAGTTTCTGAGGCTCATTGTTTCTCTAAAGTGACTTTATTTGACGTCTAAGTGGAAAAAGTGAACATTATGAGAAGCTGAATGAACAAAGGAGGCGCTAAAAGGTTTGATTGTGATTCCTTATGAGCTGCTTTAACAACCTGTAGCCATCAGACCTCCTCCTTGACCTCCAGGTCAAACCTCTTGACAGATCCTGAAGGTCCAGGATGGAGATCAGCTCGGTTTCATGGTGTGGGGGGGGGTTCTGCTTCAGCTGCCTCGCCTGCTTTAACCAGCTAATAAATATGAAAACAGCAGGTTAAACTTTCTCCTCCGTCCCGTGCCTGAAAGGATTATCTGCGTCTATAGAGTCCCATAAAACCCCCCCAACCTCATAATGCCCAATGTTGCCCCATAAAACTGCTCACAACAAAAGGGGGCTTTTTCACGCATAAGGGGTTTTCTCAGGGGCCCATTGAGGGCCTCGGCCCGACCCGCCCACAGATTATCCGGCTGCAGCGGCAGGTGCCGGGCCGAGGGGGGCCGAGGGGCCGAGCCGAGCCGAGCCGGGCCGGGAGGCAGCTGCAGACCGTCGGCCGAGAGATGGAGCTGCTCCCCGGGTTTCCTCCCACCCACCGGGGGCTAAACGGCGACACGGAGCCACAAAGGACACAAACGCTGGAGGTCGAGTCCGCCGAGGAGCCGTGAAATCCTGGATTAGACCGATAAGAGGGACAGGTTCAGGTTGTAAAGGCTGCTGGGACCCAAGGAACACAAACTCTCAGGTTCAACAGCTTTTAGTAAAGGACTCAGCTCTGGAACGAAGACGAGAACTTCGACTAAAGTCACTGTTTTCAAACGGATCCTAGTCCAGGTTCCTCATCCAAGACCAGTAAAACCAGTAAAACCGGTAAAACCACAACATGATAACCCATAAATAACCACAACTCCTAATGGTTCCTTTATTTTACTGCAGAAATGTTCACATTTAAGGAATTATCTTTTTACTAAACATCATGAACAACCTGAAATTTATGAAGAAAAATAAGTTCAGTTTCATCAGCATTCATCCTCAGTTTATCATTTCCACATTAAAACTTCCAGATCACAGAGTGTCTACAAAGAAACACAACATTTAGTCACCTGGAGCTGAACCATGGAGGATTTACTGGAGGATCACAACCACAGAAGAAGACAAAAAGGACAAAAAACAATGAAAACAAGACAAAATATACAAAAATGAGAAAAAAGAACAAAGAACAATCTAGTATTTTACTTTATAATCCAAACAACTTGTCATGGTCTAGAAATGATTTTAAATTTATAGTTTTACTAATTTACAATCTGCAGTTAATGTCTTCTCTGGAATTTTTACACTTTGAGGGCCGGATTGGACCCTCTGGAGGACCACTTTTGGTCCATGGGCCTCATGTTGGACCCTCTGGAGGACCGCTTTTGGACCACGGGCCTCATGTTGGACCCTCTGGAGGACCACTTTTGGACCACGGGCCTCATGTTGGACCCTCTGGAGGACCGCTTTTGGACCACGGGCCTCATGTTGGACCCTCTGGAGGACCGCTTTTGGTCCACGGGCCTCATGTTGGACCCTCTGGAGGACCGCTTTTGGTCCACGGGCCTCATGTTGGACCCTCTGGAGGACCGCTTTTGGACCACGGGCCTCATGTTGGACCCTCTGGAGGACCGCTTTTGGTCCACGGGCCTCATGTTGGACCCTCTGGAGGACCGCTTTTGGTCCACGGGCCTCATGTTGGACCCTCTGGAGGACCGCTTTTGGTCCACGGGCCTCATGTTGGACCCTCTGGAGGACCGCTTTTGGTCCACGGGCCTCATGTTGGACCCTCTGGAGGACCACTTTTGGACCACGGGCCTCATGTTGGACCCTCTGGAGGACCACTTTTGGACCACGGGCCTCATGTTGGACCCTCTGGTCTGACCTTCAGGTCATCCAGTGATTGGACTGAAACTCTTCCATCACTGGGTCCAAAACGACCCGTATCAGAATCAATGTGTTTTTATACCATTTTTTTTGTCATTTTGGTTCAGAAAAATAATTTCTGTTATTATTTGTTTTATATTTTTGTCCAAAGAAGAATGATTTCATGTTTGAAATATGTTTATTTTCCCCTTTATACCAGATTCTGAACATTATGATGATTGAAAAAGAAGATTATTAAACAGAACAGCAGTAGAAGAATGAAAAACATCCATTTAGTTTCTCACCTCTGGATGAGATTATCAGTGAATATGAGCGTGGGCTCGGAATACAAATATTACTTATTTACTAACCCTGTTACTTATTATTGGGTATAAAAATAATAATTATTATTATTGTTATTATAAATATTATTCTAATTATTCTAATTATTCTAATTCTAATTCTAATTATTATTATTATTATTATTATTATTAGGTATGAATACAAATGGGGCTGCACAGTGGTCTAGTGGTTAGCACTTTGGCCTTGCAGCAAGAAGGTCCCTGGTTCAAATCCCAGCCTGGGATCTTTCTGCATGGAGTTTGCATGTTCTCCCTGTGCATGCGTGGGTTTTCTCCGGGTACTCCGGCTTCCTCCCACAGTCCAAAAACATGCTGAGGTTAACTGGTTACTCTAAATTGTCCGTAGGTGTGAATGTGAGTGTGATTGTGTGTCTGTATATGTAGCCCTGTGACAGACTGGTGACCTGTCCAGGGTGTCCCCTGCCTTCGCCCGAGTCAGCTGGGATAGACTCCAGCACCCCCATGACCCTAGTGAGGATAAAGAGGTGTATAGAGGATGGATGAATGGATGGATGGATACAAATATAAGTTATAATATCTTTAGAAGCCCAAAAAGTAACTTCAAAATGTAAATGGAATGATATCAGAAGCATGTCTTTGAGGAACAGCTGGAAAATAAAATAACAAAAACACCTGCTGATGCACGGCAGGTTAAAGGCCTGAACTCTGTGCATATGAAGATCCATCCCATAATACTGATGCCCAGAGTTGGTTCTAGAGAAGACAGTTCCCAGCTCAGAATGGCACAAAAAAAATTCCAAAGGACATAAAATAGTTCAGTTTTTTTCCAAATTTACTAAACTGACAAATTCCAGATCTCAGGTACAGGAGGTCCTCAATTTACGGCGTCCTCAACTTACAGCGTTTCATCAGAACTAGCTCTGTGGAACTAGTTGATTATCTCAGTTTAAATCAGTTTTATCTCAGTTAAAACCTGTTTTTATCTCATTTTAAATCAGTTTTTCTAATTTTAAGTCAGTTTTATCTTATTTTAAACCAGCTCTATCTCAGTTTAAATCTATTTGATGTCTGTTGAAACCATTTTTTTTCTCATTTTGAATCAGTTTATCTCATTTTAAGTCAGTTTTATGGAATCTTAAACCAGCTCTATCTCAGTTTAAATCTATTTGATGTCAGTTGAAACCATTTTTTTTCTCATTTTGAATCAGTTTATCTCATTTTAAGTCAGCTAACTCAGGTTAACTCGGTATAAATCAGTTTAACTCGGTTTAAATCTGCTCTCCACTTCAGTTTCCTCTCCTCCAGGTCTTTTATTCTGCTGTTAGAACGTGGCCATATGGCTCCAGTAGACGGAGCTCTTTAATAATGCAGCTCATGAATTCGTCTCTTTGCCAGATTTGACCCAAAACAAGACAAAGAATGCAGATCTGAGGCCGGGTGGAGCTTTTAGCGGAGCATCTCACCTTATCTCCACGTTTTCACGGTGTTATTCCTGTTGACCCACTCAGGACATCTCTGTGGAAGTGGCCTCCTCTAATCTGGAGGCCCGAGGCGATGTGTGGGTCCTCGTCTAATCCTCCCTGTTCCACCGGGTTTAACTCCAGAGCCGCTCAGCTCCACGCTTTTACACCGCTCACAGGATTACTGTCGCTTCTATTGTGAATAATGAGAATGAATAACAAGCAGCCGCCTGTTTCTGCTGGAATAAAACACGGGGATCTTCTGGAGGACGTCTCCAGGCTGTTTGTGGAGGTCACAGAAGAACCAGCTTCCATCTGAGGCTTTTAATTAACGATGAATTCAGATTTCTGCAGGAAAAGACGAAATTGAAACTAAAGATCTGATTAACAGAAAAACTCAACGAGCTGAACTTCTACTCATGATCATTTTCAACCTTTAAAACGTCCGTTATGAGAACATTTAGCCAAGAAAACTGAATAAAAACGCAGATTAATGTGGATTAATATCATGCTAATATTATTACAAAGCTGGGGACTAAAAAATAAAACAAAAGCTGATATAAAAACATCATATTTTAATAGTTTAAAACAGCTGCAGTTCAATTTTTCAGTCTATTTCAACTATTTAAATGCCAATTTTGGGAACATTTAGCCAAGAAATCTGTATAAAAACCCAGATTAATGTGGATTATTACATCTCAAACATTATTAAAGAGGTAGGGAATAAAAATAGGACAAAAATCAATAATAAAACTTGATTTTATCGTTTTAAAAG
The DNA here is from genome assembly GCF_021347895.1 of Acanthochromis polyacanthus. Classification (NCBI taxonomy): domain Eukaryota; kingdom Metazoa; phylum Chordata; class Actinopteri; family Pomacentridae; genus Acanthochromis; species Acanthochromis polyacanthus. The sequence goes on from NC_067123.1 coordinate 1,757,271, forward strand.
AGCTGCAGTTCTGAATTTCAACCATTTTAAATGATTAAAATATAGATTTTTGGAAGATTTAGCCAAGATATCAGTAAAATAATACAGATTAATGTGAATTAATATCTTGCTGGTTTTAATAAACAGCTGGGGGTAAAAACAGATCAAAAGTCAACAGAAAAACTTGATTTTTGAGGTTGTTAACAGCAACAATCCTCAATTTCAACCATTTTCAAGTATTAAAATGTAAACTTTGGGAACATTTATCCAAGATGTCTGAATAATAACGCAGATTAATGTGGATTATTATGTTGATAATATTATTTAACAGTTGGGGAATAAAAACAGATCAAAATTTAATAATGATACTTGATTTTTATGCTTTTAAACAGCTGCATTTAAATATTTATGCCATTTTCAATCATTAAAATTAGGATTTTTGGAAGATTTAACACAGATATCAGTACAATAATGTAGATTAATATCTTGCTAACATCATTGTTAGGTCCCTGGTCTAGGGGAACCATGAACATGATACGCTCTGGACTCAGACAATGAAGCCAGCCTGGAAACTCCTCAAAAGTTTATTTTTCAAACAGAGCAAACAAAAGTAACTTAAAACTCCCAGTAACATAAAATGCTAATTTTATAAAGCAAACTCTAAACGGGGGTTCCTAGAATAAACGATTAACAAAGCTTAGTCACTGACAAGTTTTTGGCTTCCTGCCCCTTCCACAGAATCAGTCTCAAAGTCTATCACACTGACACACAGAGCTGGTAGCAGGCGGCTTCATCGAGGGTGGCTGGATCCAGAAAGCACTGAGCAGGTTGCAGCAGCTGGTATTTGTAACCTCCAGATAGGCTCTCAGGTGGCAGCAATCCTCCCAGCAGTCCAATCAGCCTCAGCACCAGGATCTAATCACTGCTGCAGATCCACAGACACAGATACTGACACTGCTGGACAGCCACTCCCCCCCCCCCCCCCCCCACACACACACACACACACGCACACACACACACACACGCGCGTTCTAGCTTTTCCTACCGTTGTGGGGACCAAATGTCCCCACAACGGTAGGAAAACCAAAAACTATGTCACTTGTGGGGACCTCATTTCGGGCCCCACAAGTTTAAACAGTGTTTTCTTGGCCATGTTGTTGTTACTGAAAAAAGTAAAAATGCAAAACGTTTCTTTAGGGTTAGCCATTGTTTTGGTCTGGGTTAGGGTTTGGTTAAGGTTAGGTAAAGGGTTAGGGTTAGGGGTTAGATATGAATGGGAGTCAATGGTAAGTCCCCACAATGATAGAAAAACATAATATGTGCGCACACACACACACACACACACACACACACACACACACACACACACACACACACACACACACACACACACACACACACACACACACACACACACAGGAGGAGGAGAGGAGACAGAATTTCTTCAACATGAACACTACACAATATGACCCAGGGTCATCACACTCATAAAGAGTTGGAGGATAAAATCTTAGGATAAAGTCAATAAAAAAACTTGACGCTGTAGTTTTTAACTGAAGCTGCAGTTCTTAATTTCAACCTTTTCTGACTCCTAAGACGCCAACTTTAGGAACATTTAGTCCAGATATCTGTAAAAATGGTCACATTTGGCATTTTAATAGTTAAACATAATTTAGACTCAGGATGTTTAGGAAGAGTTTGGAAACTTGAAAAAGTCTTGATTGTTGGAAAATAAAATAAAAATGTGACTAAAAAATAGAAGAAAAATGAAGCTCAGTGGAACCAAATGAAAAACAAGCAAAATGGAAGAAAGCAGCGTTCCTGCACACAGAAAGAACTGATGGTAAAAATAAAACATAAGGAGCAGCAGTTTAATTCCACGTTTCTCCTGTGTTGCAGCTTTACACTTTCTCTGCTTACACCTTCAGTGTTTCCAGCTCTGACCGGATCATCTTCAGACTAACAGGAGAAGACATTAGAACTAACCTGACAAAGTTTTCCTTCATCATGTCCAAACTCTTCTCTCTCTTACTGACATCATATTTGTCTTTTCTGCGTCTTTCTCCTGTCTTTATTCAGCATTTTTCCTGCATACTGAGCTAAAGATGAAAATCAAGCAGAACTGTGTGAACTGAGCAACGCTGCCCTGAGTGGAAATAACTGAAGGAGAATATGATGAAATACCATCAACCAGGGAGTCCAACATGAGGCCCGTGGGCCAAAAGCGGTCCTCCAGAGGGTCCAACATGAGGCCCGTGGTCCAAAAGTGGTCCTCCAGAGGGTCCTACATGAGGCCCGTGGTCCAAAAGTGGTCCTCCAGAGGGTCCAACATGAGGCCCGTGGACCAAAAGCGGTCCTCCAGAGGGTCCTACATGAGGCCCGTGGTCCAAAAGCGGTCCTCCAGAGGGTCCAACATGAGGCCCGTGGACCAAAAGCGGTCCTCCAGAGGGTCCAACATGAGGCCCGTGGTCCAAAAGCGGTCCTCCAGAGGGTCCGACATGAGGCCCGTGGACCAAAAGCGGTCCTCCAGAGGGTCCAACATGAGGCCCGTGGTCCAAAAGCGGTCCTCCAGAGGGTCCGACATGAGGCCCGTGGTCCAAAAGCGGTCCTCCAGAGGGTCCGACATGAGGCCCGTGGACCAAAAGCGGTCCTCCAGAGGGTCCGACATGAGGCCCGTGGTCCAAAAGCGGTCCTCCAGAGGGTCCGACATGAGGCCCGTGGTCCAAAAGCGGTCCTCCAGAGGGTCCGACATGAGGCCCGTGGTCCAAAAGCGGTCCTCCAGAGGGTCCGACATGAGGCCCGTGGTCCAAAAGCGGTCCTCCAGAGGGTCCGACATGAGGCCCGTGGTCCAAAAGCGGTCCTCCAGAGGGTCCGACATGAGGCCCGTGGTCCAAAAGCGGTCCTCCAGAGGGTCCTACATGAGGCCCGTGGTCCAAAAGCGGTCCTCCAGAGGGTCCGACATGAGGCCCGTGGACCAAAAGCGGTCCTCCAGAGGGTCCGACATGAGGCCCGTGGTCCAAAAGCGGTCCTCCAGAGGGTCCGACATGAGGCCCGTGGTCCAAAAGCGGTCCTCCAGAGGGTCCGACATGAGGCCCGTGGTCCAAAAGCGGTCCTCCAGAGGGTCCGACATGAGGCCCGTGGTCCAAAAGCGGTCCTCCAGAGGGTCCGACATGAGGCCCGTGGTCCAAAAGCGGTCCTCCAGAGGGTCCGACATGAGGCCCGTGGTCCAAAAGCGGTCCTCCAGAGGGTCCGACATGAGGCCCGTGGTCCAAAAGCGGTCCTCCAGAGGGTCCGACATGAGGCCCGTGGACCAAAAGCGGTCCTCCAGAGGGTCCGACATGAGGCCCGTGGACCAAAAGCGGTCCTCCAGAGGGTCCGACATGAGGCCCGTGGTCCAAAAGCGGTCCTCCAGAGGGTCCGACATGAGGCCCGTGGTCCAAAAGCGGTCCTCCAGAGGGTCCGACATGAGGCCCGTGGTCCAAAAGCGGTCCTCCAGAGGGTCCGACATGAGGCCCGTGGACCAAAAGCGGTCCTCCAGAGGGTCCGACATGAGGCCCGTGGGCCAAAAGCGGTCCTCCAGAGGGTCCGACATGAGGCCCGTGGGCCAAAAGCGATCCTCCAGAGGGTCCGACATGAGGCCCGTGGGCCAAAAGCGGTCCTCCAGAGGGTCCGACATGAGGCCCGTGGTCCAAAAGCGGTCCTCCAGAGGGTCCGACATGAGGCCCGTGGTCCAAAAGCGGTCCTCCAGAGGGTCCGACATGAGGCCCGTGGTCCAAAAGCGGTCCTCCAGAGGGTCCGACATGAGGCCCGTGGTCCAAAAGCGGTCCTCCAGAGGGTCCGACATGAGGCCCGTGGACCAAAAGCGGTCCTCCAGAGGGTCCGACATGAGGCCCGTGGTCCAAAAGCGGTCCTCCAGAGGGTCCGACATGAGGCCCGTGGTCCAAAAGCGGTCCTCCAGAGGGTCCGACATGAGGCCCGTGGTCCAAAAGCGGTCCTCCAGAGGGTCCGACATGAGGCCCGTGGACCAAAAGCGGTCCTCCAGAGGGTCCTACATGAGGCCCGTGGTCCAAAAGCGGTCCTCCAGAGGGTCCGACATGAGGCCCGTGGTCCAAAAGCGGTCCTCCAGAGGGTCCGACATGAGGCCCGTGGTCCAAAAGCGGTCCTCCAGAGGGTCCGACATGAGGCCCGTGGTCCAAAAGCGGTCCTCCAGAGGGTCCGACATGAGGCCCGTGGACCAAAAGCGGTCCTCCAGAGGGTCCGACATGAGGCCCGTGGTCCAAAAGCGGTCCTCCAGAGGGTCCGACATGAGGCCCGTGGTCCAAAAGCGGTCCTCCAGAGGGTCCGACATGAGGCCCGTGGTCCAAAAGCGGTCCTCCAGAGGGTCCGACATGAGGCCCGTGGACCAAAAGCGGTCCTCCAGAGGGTCCGACATGAGGCCCGTGGACCAAAAGCGGTCCTCCAGAGGGTCCGACATGAGGCCCGTGGACCAAAAGCGGTCCTCCAGAGGGTCCGACATGAGGCCCGTGGACCAAAAGCGGTCCTCCAGAGGGTCCGACATGAGGCCCGTGGACCAAAAGCGGTCCTCCAGAGGGTCCGACATGAGGCCCGTGGGCCAAAAGCGGTCCTCCAGAGGGTCCGACATGAGGCCCGTGGACCAAAAGCGGTCCTCCAGAGGGTCCGACATGAGGCCCGTGGGCCAAAAGCGGTCCTCCAGAGGGTCCGACATGAGGCCCGTGGTCCAAAAGCGGTCCTCCAGAGGGTCCAACATGAGGCCCGTGGGCCAAAAGCGGTCCTCCAGAGGGTCCAACATGAGGCCCGTGGACCAAAAGCGGTCCTCCAGAGGGTCCAACATGAGGCCCGTGGACCAAAAGCGGTCCTCCTGAGGGTCCAACATGAGGCCCGTGGTCCAAAAGCGGTCCTCCAGAGGGTCCAACATGAGGCCCGTGGACCAAAAGCGGTCCTCCAGAGGGTCCAACATGAGGCCCGTGGACCAAAAGCGGTCCTCCAGAGGGTCCAACATGAGGCCCGTGGGCCAAAAGCGGTCCTCCAGAGGGTCCAACATGAGGCCCGTGGGCCAAAAGCGGTCCTCCAGAGGGTCCAACATGAGGCCCGTGGACCAAAAGCGGTCCTCCAGAGGGTCCAACATGAGGCCCGTGGTCCAAAAGCGGTCCTCCAGAGGGTCCAACATGAGGCCCGTGGACCAAAAGCGGTCCTCCAGAGGGTCCAACATGAGGCCCGTGGTCCAAAAGCGGTCCTCCAGAAATGTGGTCATTTTGTTTATCTCTTTTTGTTGTTTTTGTTTTCTTTTTGTATCACTTGTGTTTTTTGTCATAGTTTTGTCATTTTGTGTTTTGCTTTATGCGTTATTTTGTGTGTTGTTTTTGTCGTTTTGTGTTGTTTTTCCACTTTTTGTCACTTTGTACCGTTTTTGCCAAATTCGTTGTCCATTTTTTTTTTGTGTCATTTTTCTCATTTTTTGTCGTTTCATGCCTAATTTTTATAATATTTTGTCTTGTTTTCGTTGTTTCTTGTCTTCTTCTGTGGTTGTGATCCTCCAGTAAATCCTCCATGGTTCAGTTCCAGGTGACTAAATGTTGTGTTCCTTTGTAGACACTCTGTGATCTGGAAGTTTTAATGTGGAAATGATAAACTGAGGATGAATGTGGATGAAACTGAACTTATTTTTCTTCATAAATTTCAGGTTGTTCATGATGTTTAGTAAAAAGAGAATTCCTTAAATGTGAACATTTCTGCAGTAAAACAAAGGAACCAGGAGGAGTTGTGGTTATTTAGAGGTTATTCTGCTGTGGTTCTACTGATTTTACTGTTTTTTCTGGTTCTACTGGTTTTACTGTTTTTTCTGGTTTTACTGGTTCTACTGGTTTTACTGGTCCGGTCCACTGGAGATCAGACTGGACTAGGATCAGCTGGACTCTCCTGGTGTAAATGGTTAAAATAACAGTTCCGTTTTAAACAATCTGTTCTCTTTTTCCTCTTTTCTTTGTGTTTTTCTTTTTTTTCCAACATCTGCAGCAGACTGGAGCATCTGGGACTGATTGTGGTTTAATGATGGAATAATGCATGAAGGCGTTTCTCTGAGGACGAATCAACGACAAATCAGCCTTAATAACGGGGAAAAGGTGGAATCCAGAGGAGCTGCAGTGACCGAGCGTCTCCTTAAAGCGTCTCTGAGGCCCGGTGACCTTCCTCTTCCTGTTTCTGGATGTTCACGGCTGAAAATGTGAAAATGAAACATGAAACGGTGGCGTGATAAACTGGCAGATAATCATCTTTTCATTAAACTTTCATCCCCGCTGACTTAAATATTCAAGAGCCCAATTACAGAGCTTCTATCTGCTCTGAAGCTGAGCAGGAGGAGGATCTGAGGGGCTCTGCCAGGGTCCGAGGAGGAGGAGGAGGTGGTGAGGAGGAGGTCTGAGGAGGTCTGAGGAGGTCTGAGGAGGAAAAGAGGAGGAGAGGAGGAGGAGAGGAGGAGGAGGAGGATGTGTCGGGTGGAGGAGAGAGATGCTGAGATGTTGAGCATCCTGATGAGACAAACAGAGAGTTGGTGTTTAACAGTCGGAGCAGCGAGGCCCAGAGGCGGTTCCTGTGTGAGGCTGCGATAAAGGAGGAAGTCTGACGGGGAGGAGGAGGAGGAGGAGGAGAGGAAGGAGCTGAGGGGGGAGGTGCACTGCAAAAAATCACTGCAGTTTGAAAATGACTGACTCTTATTCTATGGATTTGTTTCATTTATTACAGATCAAATCCAGTAAATTATAGAGAGAAAGTGATCATTAAAAACATCAGATATGTGCATTTTTACACGCAAATATCGACACTTACAGAGATTTCCAGTAGTTATTTAGAAGTTAAACATATTAAGGACTAAGTTTTCTAACACTGACTCGTTTTAACTGTTTTGTTAAATCACATTTAACCCTCCTGTTGTCTTCATTTAAAGGCACCAAACAATATAGTGTCCTGGTCTGAAAAAAAAAACAAAAAATGTCGCAAAAAAATTCCCCAAATTTCTGAAAATTTGCAAAACCTTCAGGAAGAAAATTCTAATAATTCCTCCAAAGTTTCTCTTAAAAGTTTTATTTTAAAAAAAATCCTCCAAATTTGGCAAGAAAATTCTTGTAAATATTTTCAAAAATTAGTAAAAAATCTCCCAAAAAATCCTAAAAATATCTAAAGTGATTCCATACACATCATTAAAACTTCTAATATTTTCTGTAAGAACATTCACATAAAAATCTTTTTGTAAATGTTCTTAAGAAACATTTTTAACATTTCTTTTTTTTCACCAAAGATGTTCAAAGATTTCCTCATAATGTTGAAAATGTGGACATCAGAAGTTTCTCTGTGACAATGATTTTTTTTTTCACGTTTTCAAACTTTAAAACATATATGTGTGTATAATATATAAGCTGTATGTATACAGGGCTGCAGCAAGAAGATCCCCGGTTCAAATCCCGGCCTGGGATCTTTCTGCATGGAGTTTGCATGTTCTCCCTGTGCATACGTGGGTTTTTCTCCGGGTACTCCGGCTTCCTCCCACAGTCCAAAAACATGCTGAGGTTAATTGGTTACTCTAAATTGTCCGTAGGTGTGAATGTGAGTGTGATTGTGTGTCTGTATATGTAGCCCTGTGACAGACTGGTGACCTGTCCAGGTGAACCTTCACCCTCAGTCAGCTGGGATAGGCTCCGCCCCCATGATCCTGATGAGGATTACATGGTGTATAGATGATGGGTGTTTATATATTTTACATATCACATGGAAAAAGTTGTAAAAACCAGTAAATAACATCCACATAGAAAATCTGTATTTTCTAAAATTATTTATTATTTGACGTGTGCCTGTAAAACAGACCATTTTAACTAAAATATCATTATTATACAGAAATTTTCAGTTAGTGTTTTTATGATACAAAGATTAAGAAAAAAATGTATATTTAGAATTAAAAAATGCTAAATTATTTTACAGATTTTTCTTGTTCAGGAATAACAGATAAAAGCTCCTAAAATCACAGAATAAATGTTTTATTTTACATGTTGAGTGCTAATAAATGGCTGTTTTTATTTTAAATGAGTGTAGAATCACAGTTTTTACAGTTTAGTGCTGCAGAACTTTGGTGTTTTCACATATTTTCTGTCCTTCGCTGTCAGACAGTCACAGTGTTTCTGTGTTTTTACAGTGTGTGTGTGTGTGGGGGGGGGGCAGGGGTGAGGCAGGGGGAGGCAGGGGTGAGGCAGAGAGAAGAAAGAGCATCCAGCAGAGCAGGGAGCTTCCTCTGGATCACGTCCCCATCGGTCTCCTCCCCCAGCAGCCTGCCTCCCCCGTCCTCCCCCGTCCTCCCCCGTCCTCCCTGCATGAACACAGGCTTGGCAGGGTAATTAAGAATGGCCTCTAAACACAGGAGTGTGGCAGGAACGCTCCAGATGAAAGTAAATGATTAAAATAATTACAGGCTGAGAGCTGACGAGCCGGAGTGTGGGGTGGCCGCCGGACATTTGTCGGTAATTAGATAATTAATCTGAATGCAAATGATGAGCCCTAACGAAGCAGTCAAGCTGAACCAGCGACAACTGCCGAGAGTGAAATGTAAGGAGGGTGAGGAGGAGGAGGAGGAGGAGAGGAAGGAGAGGAAGGAGAGGCAGGGGGAAAACACATGATGGAGAAAACCTCCCCAAAAAATCAAAGACTCTCAGCAGCAGCAGCAGAAAATCAACAGCAGCCTTCAGCTCACTGACAGAGAGCTGGTTGAAAACACACAGAAGAAGCTCTGCACAGAAAAAACAAGGAGGAGAAGCTGAAGAAGATGCCGAATGAAGGGAGCCAACATGAAATGCACCTGAGGAGGAGACGCAGCACAAAAAACATGAACAAACTGTGGACTTTCTGTGCTGCTGCAAACACACACTCATTATTTCTGCTGCTCACAAACACTGGTGGACGTGATCTGAGCAGGTAAACACGTTCTCAGGTGTTCCTCAGCAGCCTGTGGAGCACATTTAAATACTGATCTTCAAGGTTTATTCATCCCCAGTCACAACAAAACGGCTGAGAGTCTGGAAAAACACACCCAGAATTAGAGATATTACAGCTAAACCCCAGATAGACGCTTTATTTATCCTGAAGATTAAAGCTGAGAGCAGAGGAGTCACACTGATCCTGGTTCAGCCCAGTTTGATGTCAAATGGACCAGGCCTGTCAGAGAATAATAAGCTACAAATAAATGTTCTGAAAATGTTCACATTTAATCAATTATCTATTTACAAAACATTGAAAGGATCATTCCAGAACTGGAGGAAATTTGGGCTTCAGATATTTGAAAACTAAGCCTTCTCTTTTCTACGACAAAAACAAGACAGAAAACGACAAAAACGAGACACAAAACGACAGAAATTAAACAGAAAACAACAAAAAAGACACAAAACGACAAAAACGAGACACAAAACGGCAAAAACGAGACAGAAAAAGACAAAAACGAGACACAAAACGACAGAAATTAAACAGAAAACAACAAAAACGAGACACAAAACGACAAAAAATGACAGAAATTAAACGGAAAACAACCAAAAAGAGACACAAAACGGCAGAAATTAAACAGAAAACAACAAAAAAGAGACACAAAACGGCAGAAATTAAACAGAAAACAACAAAAAAAGACACAAAACGACAAAAACGAGACACAAAATGACAGAAATTAAACAGAAAACAACAAAAAAGACACAAAACGACAAAAACGAGACACAAAATGACAGAAATTAAACAGAAAACAATAAAAACAAGACAGAAAAAGGACAAAAAAGAGACACAAAATAACAAAAACATTAAACAAAATGACAAAAACAAGAAAGAAAATGACAGAAACCTCATCACCAGGTTGTGCTACCATGTTATGGGACACGTTCCATGAATAATTATTATTTAAAATATTATGTTGATTAAAAAATGTTCCCACAATTACAGAGACACGAATGAAAAATAAAACCATAAAAGTAGATTTAAATTAGATTCTAAGTGTTTTATCAGAGATCCAGTTTGGTCATCAGGGGGACAAGAGAAAAACTCCAGACTTATTTGGTATTTAACACATTTTAAACATTCTTTTCTCCTAGTTTTTATAGATTTGGTCTCAGGACATCTAGTGCATGTTTTAGGGTTTAATACGTGGATTATGGGATGGAAAACGTCCTCCAGGTCTGCAGTGACAAACGTTCTTCTGCAGCAGATGAACAGATTTAATGACGTCAGCAGTAAAAACATTTGGACTGGCTGTGAATCTGACATCATTTCATCCTCATAAAGCTTTCTACAGTCGTCTGTCTTCATGATATCAGCCGTAAATGAATCCACGGCTCATCCTGCAGGTCAGACCAATCAATAACTCCCATCCTGACAGCTTTTATTCATTACAGCTTTAAGAGCCTCTGGAGGGGAGCATCATCATTAAACCAACAGTTTATCCACTTAGCCTGCTGCTCCACAACCACCAGAGACGCTGCATGGAGGAAGCATGCTCCAGCAGACCACCGTCAGACCCTCAGCACCTCATTTAACCTGCAGGCTCACATCCAGCAGCCCAGCAGACCTGAGGAGGCGTCTGCTCGCTTCCAGCAGCAGGATTTCACACGCAGCCATCACAAAGCGGAATAAACACCCAAATATTACTGGAAAGGCTTCAACAAAACCAAGCTACCTGCTCCAGATTTATCCTGTAGCGCCTCAAGACCAAACTGTTAGAGAAAAGTGCAGCAAAAATTCACTCTGCAAGCAAAACAACGAGTGAAAGAAGCTTTGAACTTAATGTCAGACCTGGTGTTTTAATTAATCCAGCATTTATTTACATGTACAGACAAGATGAAGATAAAACGGATAAAAAACAATCCAACAGCACTCATAGTTTGTCTTATTCTGAAGATCTGAGGGAAGTGTGGTGCTTTCACATCATAAACATTTTAAGGGACCAATAACTTTAATTAACGATATTTTGGACCATTTATAGTAATTCTGGACAAATCTTCAGACATTTTCCAATATTTTGGTACAAGATTAAAAAAAAAATCTAAAAACTGGAACCTTGTGTGGTCAAACTGTAACATCAGATTCTACTGATGTTAGAGCCTCAACAGGTGGAGAAATGTGGACCAGAGACTGGATTTTATGGATCCATCCATAGATATAAACACAGACAGGAACTTTATGGACACTAGACCAGCCTGGACTGAAAGCTTTACACCTTTCTTTCCATTTTCAAGAAGCAATAATTGAATATTGCATAACAATCATAAAAATGTCATTTCAGTCTAAAAAGTTAGAACTTCCTGACAGAAAAATATCCCTTTAAGGCTTTCAGATCCGCCCTGATCTTCACAAACCTTAGAACTATTATCAACATAACATGTTTGTCTCCCATGTACACAGTCAACCAGTCTGAGACTAAATATTTCAGTCAATTAAAGCCCATTGAAAAACAACAGTAAAGAAAATCTGAATAAATGTTTTAATTATAAAGAAGTTCTGTGATTTAGAAAACAAACCAAAACTTTTCCTCTAAACCTCCACACAAACTACCACATTAGGAGCATCTGAATGAACCAGAAACACAGAAATATTCAAAGATTCAAACTTTACAACAGAAAACATGGAAATAAACAGAAAGTTCTGAGTGTGAAAAACACGTTTGTCAGTGATGTCCTCCAGAGTCTGCTGTTCTTCTGCCTGTTAGAGACAGAAACAGAGCAGTAGGAAAAGATTTCTTGAGTTTTTAAAAAGGTTTTTCAGTCTGAATATTCACTCCACCACCAGCTGGAACTCCTCTGCCTCCTCAAACTCTGCGTTCATCCTGGCAGCCAGAACCTCCAGCTCCGTGGAGGGGATCTGCTGGACCTTCTTCCTCCTCCTCCTCTTCTCCTTCACCACGGCCACTCCGGGGATGTTCGGGTCCGGTTCAGGGAAAACCGACTCGCCGTCATCAGCCTCCAGCAGAGACGTGAAAGAGTTCAGAGACTCGGAAACCTCCAGACCTCCAGCCCTGGACTGCTCGGCTCTCCGGCCCACTTCGGGGGTCTGAAGCTTCTCGAAGCCGAATAAAGTCTCCCTGGAGTCGGGGCTGCTGAAGGACCTGTCGCTGAGCCTGCTGTAGGACCGGCGAACCTTCTGAGACCACACCAAGTCCTCTGGATCCGGCTGCGGGGGGACGGAAGCCGGCTGCGAGGGGGACGGGAGGATCGGGGACGGCATGGCGGCCTGCTTCTTCTTCCTCTTAGCCGAGGAGGAGCCGCCGCTCTCCGGGGCATGACCCGGGGTGGAGACGCTCTGCTTCTTCGTCTGGACGTCCTCCGAGCCGGTCCTCCGCCTCGGGGTGTTCTTCTGGATCCCTTCCGAGCCGGTCCTCCGCCTCGGGGTGTTTTTTCGGACGTCCTCCGAGCCGGTCCTCCGCCCCGGGGTGTTCTTCTGGACTGCCTCCGAGCCGGTCCTCCGTCCCGGGGTATTCTTTTGGACGCCCGCCGAGCCGGACCTCCGCCCCGGGGTGTTCTCCTTGTTGTGGTCCAACGGAGCGGCGGTTTTTCGGGGCGCTATCTTCCTCACGGTGATGGAGCGTTTCACCGCCACCGCCATCTTGTTGTCACTTTTAGCCTCAGCTAGCGGAGGAGAGTTTAACCGTGCTGACCGTCTCCTCTGGTTACTTGACTCCGCCATCACGTTTCCAGGCGTCCCTTCGTTCATACTAAACCTTCCCCAGTGAAACAATAAATCCTTCTTTTTGATTTTCTCTCCGGTCTTTTGATTTTCTCCCGGTCTTTACAGCTGAACGTGAACACAACCTTACACAACAGCAGCGCTCCGTTCAAAAATGCCCGCCCAAGTCGCGTGGAAAACACGACACGCCGTTTCCTGGTGACGCCAGTAGCCCGCGACAGACGTATCAAACTTTTGCTGTGTAATCCGTACAGGCGAGGCTGACAGGCGTTCTTCTTCAGAGTATTTTATAGATATTTCAGGTTTTGCGTGTTTTACACAATGGAATATCTAATCGGAATACAGGGACAGGATTTTGTCCTCGTCGCCGCCGATAATGTTGCTGCTTCCAGCATCATTCAGATGAAACACGGTATGACAGCGCGTTAGCTTAACGTTAGCCGCTCTTTGATTTAGCTTAAACCGGTAGCGTGTCTGTTTTCTGACTTCTTGGTTAATATAAATTAGGATAAAAAATAAGTGGTGTTTATAGAATTGACTTCTTACAATATACTGTCCTGTAGTATTGAACTTCTCTTACTAACTGAATGTAACTAAGCAATGTGAATGTAACTCGAGCTAGCAATGCTAATGTTAGCTAGTATGAGTTAAAGTAGCGAATCAATCTTTCTGTAGCTAGTTTTGTACAGTTTCCTTTATCAGTAGCAGCATGTGTCGTTATGCCATCATTGTGGCAGCTTTCTCTGAGTTAATCAGTGTAATTCTATATTTATTTGATAACTGAAGTCAGCACAGAGTGACTAAGCAGGGTTCAATCTGAAAGTGAAAGTCATTTCTGAGTTAACGTTGCTCACTCTGAAGTCAGTAAGTGTGCACTTAAATGGACAGAACGAAGCTTTTAACGCAGCGTGCTGATGGCATTGTGTCCTGGTTAATGGAAAAGGTTCTGAAAAAATGTAGTTTCTGCTCTGGTTAGAAAATGATCCAATTTGACTTGACTGAAATTTATCGAACTGTTCAACTTGTGATAAATTTTCAACCATGAAGTTAATTCACACTTTAAGTAAATATGGCTGAAATAAGCAATTATCTGATAGCATGAGGAGTACAGAGACACTCTTAGACCAGTAACTACTAAAAGTAACCTAAAAAGCAGCTTTCCTACAGTAGAAATCAACAAACCCTCCTAAAGCGTCTCTGTGGTTGAGTGACTGATGCATTTCATAAAGTCAGAAAAGATAAAATACTCACTCAGAAGGGCCAAAGACAAGTTATATTCTATCTGAGATCGAATCCTGACACATTTAAGCAGACTCAGAAGTTTACTTGACACCATTTGAACTTTCAAACCATTTCATTTACTCTTGAGAATCTCCTCTTTGTCATTTATTTTATATCCTTTCCTTGCAAGTGTTTGTAGCCTAACCCTTTTATACCCTTCCATCCTTAAATATGGCTTTTCGTATACACTTACCTTGTCTGCCTTTGTTTTTCTTTTTTTTTTAGTAACAGTGCTAATATAACTCTGATTGTCTTGTGCTTTCTAGGGAGTGTCGCCTGTATTCAGGGAGGGCTGTGCTGATTGATTTTTTTTTTTATCTGTGTATATATATTTAAAAATGGAATTCTAGAGCTCAGTACATGTAAAGTACTGCTGCATGTCACTGTTTCCAGTTAGAAAATGAATGACAAACAAAGTAAACGTGTTTTTATTCAGATTACACGATGCCACAGGTGAGAAGAAGGTGATGCTGGATGTCAGTTCTGCTGCAGCCTGAACATCCACAGCTCCACCATCAATAATCTCATCAACTCACAGATGTGTGACTCATTATGGCGTGATTTTAAGTCAGCGGCTCTCCACCAGCCGTTAGCTGCTGCACTTTGTTAATTCTGTTGTAGAGAACAAACGCTTTCCCCCTATGTTCAGTAGAACGGATGGAATCTAATAGTGGTTTTGTCTGTATAATTTCTGCACACAGTCAGAGAATATTTGTTCTGTACCTTTCAGACTATGACAAGATGTTCAAGCTGAGTGAGAAGATTCTGCTGCTGTGTGTGGGAGAAGCAGGAGACACGGTGCAGTTTGCAGAGTACATCCAGAAGAACGTTCAGCTGTACAAGATGAGGAACGGTGAGAACCTCGCAGATGATGACCGAGTGGTTCAGAGGGGCTTCAGAGCTCAGTAATTCACATGAAAAACTGTTTAATTTCAGTCAATATCGATGGTAAATGAGGATTCTTTAAAATATAGATCAAGAGGAAAAAAAATGTAATTTGAATTTAGCTGCTTTATTTATTGTAATAATTTTAACATGGCACTGAGAAATGCATCCAATATATGCATTTGTACACATGAATAAAATAAGTCGAGATAAAGGAATGCTGTCGTGAGAAAGTAATGAAGCCTAATTTTACATTCATAAACACTACCTGCAGTTCAACCAGAAAAATCTACAGACTTTTCTCATGTTGGTCACTAAAAGCTTCACTGGTGCACTGATTAATGCAGAGTTTTTAGTTTAATGTGGTTCATGCCAACAGTTTATTTTAACAAGAAGTTTAAATAAAACGTGTAGAATAAAATGGTTCTGATGAAATATTCCAGTTTTAAGCTCAGATTTGAGTGAAATCCTGATTGAATGGTGAATAACAACGAGGATTTCAAGTCTGACGGTTAAAAATCTGTGATTCTGTTTTTGCCGTTTCTCGCTCAGATTATTGCTGTAAATTTGGCAGTTCTGGAAAAATGAAGCGCCTTTCAAACCCAGCAGCAAATGTTTGTGTTGAGAGGATGACCAGAGTCCAGTCCAGTTTGTTTTCATAAAATCACAACTCAAAAAGTGTTCTTCAGATGGCTTTAGTTTGTACAGCCTCCTGTTTGTAAACGGGAAAAGCCTGTTAACAAGAAAATGTTTGCTTTCAATTTAGCTGCTTTAGCTTATTTATTGTAATAATTTTAGCATAGCAATGAGAAATACATACATTTATACACATGAATAAAATAAGTAAAGATGAAGGAGTGCTTTTGTCGTCTGATGATTTGTTGATGAAACTAAACTTTTCATCGTCTTCTTTCATTGCAGTTTGATTCTACAGCATTAAAGTCAAACTGTCAAACGTTCTATCAAGTTTGTTCTCTTGTTGCTGCTGATGAACCCGTTAATTCACCGGTTATCATCTTTATCGTTTGTTCACCAGGCCCCAGAAGCATAAAGCCAAAGCTGTGTCCCTGATGACGCTGTGTTCCTTGTATTTCTTAGGTTACGAACTCAGTCCAGCAGCAGCTGCAAACTTCACAAGAAAGAACCTGGCAGACTACCTTCGGAGCAGGGTAAGGGTTCTGATCTAATTAGAAATAAGATTCATCCACAGCGAAATCTGTTACTGAGAGGAAATAACCTGAAGCAGTCGTTTGTTTCTCATGAAATGATTCAGGAGAAAAATCCTGCAGTGTCTCCTTTTAAACGACTTTGTGTGAACAGAAAAGGTTTTTCTTTGTGATTCTTCAGTGATAATAAACAGCGTACAGGTAAAGGAGGTTTAATAGTTTTATGAGCAGAGAAAGTCACTTTTTCTGTTTCTGACCACACATTTTAAAACTCTCAGGACCCTCAGCCTCCAGTTTGGAGTTAGTTTTTGTCCTGTTCCCACAAACACTCTCAGAATGTGAATTTTATGTGTGTTTTACCATCCAGTACTCCACACATTCATTCTCCACTTCACTGCGTTTCTTCTTTGCTTTTTAAATTGTTGAAGTCGTTGGTTCCTGTGGGCGCTGGTCATATCTGGACGTCGTAGTTTTTTACTGTAACGGCCTCAAAGCAGCAGTCATAACCTTTATTTTGTCTGCTCCTGTTTGTTCTGCATGAAGAACCAGAGATTTGTCTATAATCGTAACTAAAATAATAGTGTTCAGGAGCTTATTTTTTGTCTAAACTTCAGACACACTTTGGTACAAAGAATTTCTTCCTTTATTCTGAATCCTCACAGTAGAAACCCAATACACCGTTATCTAACAAGCACAAGAATCCCCACAAATCTGCAGATAGTTTAATAATAATGTAGTATTATTATTCTGTACAATAGGTAGCTGATTATTAAGAACTTCTGCAGGATTAAATGTCTGTCAGGATTGAGGAAAAAAGACTAACTGTAACAGGTCAGCTTTAATACAGACACAGTGCAGAACAAACAAATGTTCAGGTATAAATCTGGGCTCATTTTAGACTGATTTAAAGTCACTCCTATATAAAAACTGAAACCTTGGTCTGGTCCAACTTTAACCATCTGGTTCTGATGTTAGAGCCTCAACAGGTGGAGAAATGTGGACCACAGACTGGTTTTTAGTAGAAACATGGATCCATCCATAGATAGAACTTTATGGAGACACTAGAGCAGCCTGGACTGGACATTTTCACATTTCTTTCCATTTTCAAAGTAATTTTGGACAATTTGTAAAAGTTTTTGACAAATTTGAAGTCATTTTGGATAGATCTGAAGTCATTCTGAGTAAATTATGAGAAACTTGACGTCTTTTTGGACAATTCTTTGAGTGTTTTTGACATTTTTCTAGTTTTAGACAAGTTTCAAGCCAAAACAGTACAACATTGGAACCTTGTCAAACACCACAGTTGTTTGAAGATTTTGCACTTTTTCCATTGTCAGGGCCCTAAAATGATTCAATAATGTCATTTTAGACGTAAATGATGTTGGTCAGGTTTCAAGTGAGTTTTGAGTCATTTTGAATTAGAGTTTTAACTAATTTTGGATATTTCTGCCTAACTTTGGACATGTTTCAAGTCATTATGGGCACATTTTTCCAAACTGCAGACAGTTTTTACTCATTTTGGACGGGTCTCTAGTTGTTTTTGGACAGTTCAGGCTATTTTTGTATTTGTCACCCTGTTAGAGACAAAAACAGGCTGACTGTAGGCAGCCAGGAAAGTCATGCAACTCTTCTTATTTTGTCATTTCTTTAAGCAGTTCCTTGTCCAAATATCCTCTGCCTGCTCCATGTTTTTTCAGCACCAGTATCTTTGTGTGTTTTCTCCGTTAACGAAACAGCAGCTAATTAATCCCATGTAGGGACGGTCAGCCTCAGCATGAAGCACATTCATCCTGGACTAATGACTGAACATACCTATAAATATTTTAATTTCTCTTTTAAATTAATTACATCCCTCCGCCAGCATTTGCAATCTCATTTAGCTGTGGGGAACAGATGATAAAATCACGGCTAATTCCAGTGAGTTAAAGTAAGAGAAACCGTACGGCTCACTTTGCTTGTCCAATTTCAAAGTGTGTTTTAGTTTCTGCTTAAAATTCACACAGAAACAGAAATTAGACGCCTGTAATGGAGCGTCTGCTGGCGTTGGCGACATGACACCGCTCCGGAGAGGTTTGACTGAAGCTCTGGTGGGAACCGATTCCCCGTTGAAACCATCCGTGTGTTTGTGTCGTTATCGGCTGCAGATGCTTTTTGACAGGAACAGGTACGTTTGTCAGCTTGTTGTGAAGTTTCACCACAACACCTGAGTCCTGCAGCTCCGTCCTGCTCCTTCCTCTGGAGATAGTAGATAAATACTTCAGATTTTATCCAACAAAACTCCTCAGTGATGTTTTGTTGGATAAAATCTGAAGTATTGAAGGTCAGAAACGTGTCTTCATGACTTAGTAAAGCTGGAGGAAGCTGATTGATCTGTTTGCTTCTTTATGCTGAAGTCATTTTGCAGTGTGTAGTTAATTTCGATTAAGTACAGAAAAAAAATAGCACATTTATAAACAATACTGCATTTAATTGCACCTTTGTCAGTTCCCTCATTTCCCTCAGCCGAGACCCCACCACACCCAGCCCAGCATCCAGTGTGTTTACCTGCAGCTCATTTGCATAAAGTAGTCTGGACTTCTGCTTTATGCAAATGAGATGCAGCGTGCAGAAATTCCACACATCCTGAAACTGTCCTCAAACATCTAAACTAGGCATCGGTGAAATAAAACCAGGACAGATTCAGATGCTGCAGATTATTTCTCACCTCAGATGCTTTCAGAAATACTTTTCCCTGAAGTGTTTTCAAAATAAAAGAGAGTTTGCTGCCGAGTTGCTGTGTTGAAAGCGCGGTCATGTGACCACGTAGCGTCCTGCTGTTGCTCCAGCGCAGTGACCGCCCATCATGCATGTGATTCTCAGATGCGACACGTTGACATGCAGGAAAAACGCATCCAGTGGACACATAGCTTTACACCGGTCACACTGATGAACACTTCAGCCCAGTAGGGGGCGCTAGTGAACCTAAAGTCTGCTTTCCAGCCATGAAGAAGACCCACAGGACAGTGAGTGACGTCAGAAAGTTTGAACAGTGAAGGAAGACGAGACGCATTGAGCTTGTTGGGAGGAAAGTTTTCTTTTAAAAACCTTCCTGATGGCAGCTTTGATGAAAGTCTGGTTGTTTTCTGCTCACCTCAATGTAAAACATGCTGCTGTTAGCACCAGAGCTAACATTAGCACCAGAGCTAACGTTAGCACCAGAGCTAACGTTAGCTACCACAGTCCTGGTAGCAGCAACATAGCGGCTCAGACTTCCTCTTTTATTATGAAAACAGTTCAGTAAAAAGTTTTTCTGAAAGCATTTGAGGCGAGAAATAATCTGCCCTGGTTTTAGTTCAGCGGCGGCTAACGGTGTAGCCATCCCATAATAGACCTCTTTAGAAGACATTGAAGTGCTTGAGTTTACAAAGAGTCTTAAACTGTTGAATATAATTGCTATAATGTCGCTGTGAGTTTGCAGTAATCTGATGAAAAATGCAGATTTTAGTTGTTTAAGTTCACGTATGTCTGTTCATCTATTCAGTCTCACCCAGCATTTATTAGAACTGAAAAACTTTACTTATTGTGTCAAATACTGATGCTTGACAAAATGTGATGAATTAATTACAAAGCCTCTAATTAATTAGATTCCATTTTTGAGTAACAAAAAATACTTAAAATGGTCAAAAATGTCAAGAGTGACTCAAGATTTCTCCAAACTTTTTCCAAAATAATAAATAGTCTAAAGTCACTCTAAAAACAGCCACAGTTAATTTAAAATGCTCCACAAAAGCTTCAGATTTGTTCAGAATGACACACAAAGTTTGTTCATAATGACTGAAAAGTCTCAAAATTTGCCAAACTGATAAAATCCCGCTGCCACTTCCTGATGCATCTAAGGGTTACTGAGGTTCTAATGAAGCCCTAATTATACGTATTGTGCAGATGATTGTACAGTTTTGCATTAATTCTGTCTCACAGAATGATAGAAGTGATCCCTCAGTCTAAGCTGATGTTACTTTAACGTCGTTGCTTCAGAGATCACTCAGCTTCTTGGTTAATCTGGTTTGTCTGGTCGTTGGTGTTTTCGTGGACGTGTGCTCGTGTTTTTCTGGTGTATCTCAGGACGTGTCAGCGTCTCCGTGCACTAATGTGTTCAGAGCGCTGCAGCCGCTGCCTGTCACAATACTGGGTGGAAATAATTACAAAAAACAATTAGTGTGGCAGAGCTGGGAATGTGGGACACAGCAGGGAGATTCAGAGGAGGAGAGGAGGTCTCTGAGGGAAACAGCACACAGAGAGAGGGAGCAGAGTGTGGGAACCAGTGGATATACATGTACACAATGAGACAACATGTACGCAACAACACACAAAAATAAGATGATGTACATCTACAGAAACACACAGAAATAAGACTGTATACATCTACAGAAACACACAGAAATAAGACAATATACATCTACAGAAACACACAGAAATAAGACAATATATACACAACAATAAGACAATATACACACAGAGAGAGGGAGCAGAGTGTGGGAACCAGTGGATATACATACATGTACAGAAACGCACAATAACACAACATACATGTACAGAAACGCACAATAACACAACATACATGTACAGAAACGCACAATAACACAACATACATCTACAGAAACGCACAATAACACAACATACATGTACAGAAACGCACAATAACACAACATACATCTACAGAAACGCACAAAAACACAACATACATGTACAGAAAACACACAATAATACAACACACAAATATAAGAAAATATACATCTTCAGAAACACACAACAATAAGACAATATACACACAGACAGCACAGAGTGTGGGAACCAGTGGACAACATACATGTACGCAAAAACACGCAAAAATAACACAATATACATACACAAACACAATAAAAATGCACGATATACATGCACACATACAAACACAAAAGCTGGATGCACACACACAAACACAGCATAAACACACAGTGAACGTGCACAGACAGAAAACAGCCTCCACCTAGCGATGGTGTGCTGCACACTGGGGGACCTATAGGACGGCTGTGTTTAGTCAAGGTTGCAGCGCTGTGCAGGAGAACATTTATATTCATGCGCTGCCATAAGCGGCCGGTGTTTGGTTGTTCTTCGTGCCTCACGGTGATGAATCTGGTTTTATGAGTGCAGATTCACTAACGCCGCGTCCTCAGGAGTGCTCAGAGAAAGTGAAGCAGCAGCAGTTTGCAGCCCACACCTTCCTGCAGCGATGCTCCGCTCACATTCATCAACCTCCAGAGTACACGGACATTTGCAAATTATGTTGTATAAACAGGTTTTATGGTGTTTTTCCCCCCAGAACATCTCCAGTATGTAGAATATGTAATGTGTCTGGTCCTCCGCTGAAGCCTCAAACTGTTTAAAATCACGTAGAAGCCATGGACGCTTTATTTAGCATCCTGAATCAGGCCTGTCATGGAGTGTTTAGCTCAATGAGATGTCTGTAAATGTGTAGTGTCAGTAGTTTGGGGCTTTGGTTGAACACGAGCATCATTATTAATCAATTTGCAGAATAATTTAGCAATTCATCTCTGAGTTTGGTCTAAAAATATTAAAAAGAAAACAAAAACAATCAGAATTATCAGATTATATTCAGAAAAACATCAACATCTCCACACTCGAAAACAAAAACTGCAGATTATGAACTGTTTTTCAATCCTTAACATGCCTAATTTTCTTTTAAATAACAGCAAGCTTATCATAAAATAGTTCTTTACTTTCACAGTGAATCAAAAAATATTTATATTAATATTTAAAAATGGAGTTCTGTACAGATTAGAGCTGTTTTTCACCGTTAGCTTGTAAATTAATGCTGTATTTTCTGATTTTGCTAGATATGTCATTTAACAACCATTGCTTTTTCCAATCCTTAATATACGTGTTTTTCCATTTCATTAATTTAAACATTAATTCAATTCTCACTCAGCTAATCATTCCAGCTCTACACGCTTAAATAGTGATAATAATGATAATAAAGGAGTGTTTTTGCAGTTAAAGGCTTCCTGAGGAATGTACTGTAATAAATATATTAAATCAGAACTTTAAAAGTCTGCCGGCGTGCAGATGAACCTTCCAGCTGAACTCTGACTCCACAGGATGGAGTAATTCCATTTGTAGATAAAATAAACAAAATAAAATGCAGATTGGCTGGAAAATGCCCGCATTCAGGAAAGTAGCTGCATATGTTGGAATGACTTTTAATTAATCAGATTAAATCACTGCACAGAGGAGATAATGATCTGCTTTTGTACATTAAATGTCCTTTTTTTCTACTTTTTCTCCATCCTGAAATCATCTTCTTACCCCGTATCTGTCTGTAATGTGCTGCCATGTCCAGAGCCTTGGGTTAGAAGCAGGCCTGATAAATTAATCAGTGCTATATGGTTAATTCTGATGGCCTTATTTCTGCAGGATAAATTACATCCTTGAGTGTGAGCTGTGCTCCCTGGTGGCTGCAGACCTCAGGGAGGTGTAGTTAGCTGCAGCCAGCAGAGCATGGAGCACAGCGAGCCAAAGCCGCCTCACAAAACAGCCCCACGTCCACAAAAACAACTCCTCTAACCTCTGGAGTCCTGCTTCCACTCCGGCTTACAGACGAGACAGAGCAGCTAGCAGAGAGTCACCTGAGGCCTGCTGCATGCAGATCAGCAACGATACGCATGAAGCTCCAGCTCAACAACAAGTTTAGGGGCATAAAGCTCTGCGTGTGCTCGCTTTACTCTCCAGCTCCGTGTTCAGAAATGTTCCAGAGACGGCTTATATTAGCAGACAGGTGGAGGGGAGATGATGCAGCACAACGCTGCTTATAAATATGACATTTGATTTTTAGACGTGGATCTGGAAGCCTCAGAGTGAATGGATGAATACGGAGACAACGTACACAGGATGAGGTTTAATGTGTTCATCTGCCAGTGTAGGAATAAGGACAGAAGAATGAAATAACAAGATTTAATTTAAAATAAAATTAAAAATAATTATATATGGCAGCAATAAAATAACTACATAAAATAACAAGATTTAATTTAAAATAAAATTAAAGAAATATTATATATATATATATATATATATATATATATATGGCAGCAATGAAATAACTAAATAAAATAACAAGATTTAATTTAAAATAAAATTAAATAAAAATAATTATATATATGGCAGCAATAAAATAACTAAATAAAATAAGATTTAATTTAATATAAAATTAAATAAAAATAATATATATGGCAGCAATAGAATAACTAAATAAAATAAGATTTAATTTAAAATAAAATTAAATAAAAATAATAATTTTATATATATGCAGCAATAAAATAACTAAATAAAATAACTAGATTTAATGTAAAATAAAAATTATACATATATGGCAGAAATAAAATAACTAGAAAGAAGAGAAAAACTTTAAAAAAAAATTTTTTTAATTGGTTTTGGCTGTTGATGTCATCCTAGAAATAAGGAAAAAGAATAATAACATAACTGTGGAAGAAAGAAGAGAAAAATAAAATAGCGACAGGAAAAAGAAGAGAAAAAATGTAATTAAATTTAAAATAAAATAATAATTGTAATAAATTAAAATATATACACACATTTATGTATGCATTACAGATATTTACACACTAGAAAATATCTGAACACAATAGTGCTAAATGGCAGCATGTGGAAGCCTCATGGTGTTCAGAATCAGCTTTAATGTCAAATATAATGAATAAAACATTAAATTAATAGAAGGAACTTTGCTGTTGGTGTCACCCAAGGAATAAAGGAAGAGAAAAATAGAATAACTATAGAAAGAAAAGGAAAAACTTTCATTACAATTTAAAATAAACGGAGATAAATTTAGAATTTAATTGAATTAAAATCCAAAAAATGAACAGTAATAGTAATAAACAAATAAATACAGCTATTTACACACTATATGAACAGAGCAGTGCTAAATGATAATTACTAGAATGAGAACATGATTGTTCTTAGTGTGTAAATAATGGACATATATGTCGGTATATTGTGTTCATTAGGGTGACATTAGAAGAAGAAGAAGCTGTTCTGGTGTCTTCTGGTTTTAGTTAACAGGAGAACGGTTTGTTTCTTCTTCTTTTTTAGAGTTTCCTGTTAGCAACAGTTAGCCTGGCTGCTGCCGCCGCTCCACAGCATCGCCCCATATGGGTTTGTAAAATATTTTGCAGCTCGGGCACACAATGGGCACAAATAATTACTGGTGCCATATTGCAGGAGGCTCCCCGGCTCCTGCACAGATGAACAATTAATACAGCAGATTGAGGAGAAATGCCAATAAAGGGAACACGCCCCGGGGCAGGTGCAGAACAGGAAGGAAGGAGGGGAGCTGGAACCAGCACCGTTTGGGAGGATTTCTCAGCAGCATGACCTTAATTTGAGTCACAACTAAAGCTGCTTCTTTGCCCACTACTGTTTGACATTTAGTTTGTCAGAACATCCATACCGCTCCTAAATGAAGACGTCTTCCTGTGGAGTTGTCAAGCAAACTTCTGCCATGTCGCGCACGTTATCTATGAAGCGATTTTAACCTGGCAGCTTGGAGTGATCAGGATAGAAGAAGACAGAAAGTAAAGCTCAAAGAAGAAACAGAAATCAAGAAAATGGAGAGAAGTCTGATCCGAAGAGTTTCTTTTGTTTTCAGTCATGTTTGTGTTTGGAAACAGCTGATGAGTTAGAACATTTTAGGGAAACGTGTTCCTGTCTTTCTTTAACCCTCGGGTCGTCCTGCAGGTCAAAATTAACCCGTTTTAAAGTTTGAAAATGTGGGAAAAAAAACTTTTTCACAGTGAAACTTCTGAACATTTTTGGAAATTTTTGAACATTTTTTGGTGGAAAAATGAAATAGAAAAAAATGTTTCTTTGAGAACATTCACATAAAAATACCAAAATCCAGTGAAATTCTCTGGATTTTAGTTGATTTTTATGTGAATGTTCTGATAGAAAATGTTAGAAATTTTACTGATGTATATGGAATCACTTTAGGTATTTTTAGGATTCTTAATGGAAGATTTTTACTACCGGTAATTTAAAAAAAAAATTTACAAGAATTTTCTTGCCAAATTTGGGAAATCTTTTTTAAAATAAGACTTTTAAGGAATTATTGGAATTTTCTTCCTGAAGGTTTTGCAAATTTTTAGAAATTTGTGGGAATTTTTTTTGCTGAATTTTTGGATTTTTTTTCAGACGAGGAAACAATATTTTTTGGTGGCTGTAAATGAGGACAACAGGAGGGTTCAGTAAAGTTTATTCATAAAGTATCTTTCACAGACACACAAAGTGCTTTACAACAGTAATAAAACAAGGATAAAAGTACAATGATACAGGTAATAAACGGTTTAAGCAGAGGAGCAGCAGCTAAAGTACAGAGCATGAAAACCAGTAAATAAAGTAAAGTAAAGCAGCTACAGATCAACTAAAAGCTTGTCACAAAACGTAAAGATCCACTTCATGTCCAAAAAACTGTTTGCAAGATTTCACTTTTATCGTTTCTTTTATATTTTTCTAATGCGATGATTCAAAATGCGTCACATGAACACGGCTAATATGAAGCTAATGCTAGAAGCTGGTTAGCTTAGCGTAGCATCACAGGCTGGAAACGGGTGGAACCAGCTCACCTGGTTCGGTTCTGTGGTTTCCAAACCTGCCGATGAATCTGCTGGATCTCCTCTGGCTAATTAGCCAGCAAAGCGGCAGGAAATTGATTCGTTTTGACCTAAAAATGTCACGTTTCCTTTATCTTGAAATTACAGCACAGTGACTAGGCTAGCAGCTAACAGCGCAGTCTGGAAAGCTAACAGAAAATGCTTTAAATGTGGGTCTTCTTGGGCAGTAACAGTGATAGAACATGACAGATCAGCCGGACACAAAGTGTTATTGATGGGACAGCAAACAGCAGAGTGTCCTCTGACGTACATATCGACCAGTGATGCTCAGCTGTAGCTCTGCACACGTTTCTGCTGAACGTTGTTGGTGTGAGCGAGTGAATGCAGACGTCACACGTACAGATTCCATTTAAAACTCTAACAGTGAACCACATGTTGTTCTCTCAGTGCAGCTCTGTAGTTTTAGTTCTTTCAGGCCAACCAGAGTGAAGATGCTCCTCTGTCTGTACAGTTAGCATGACTGCTCAGACCAAATAAAAATAAAAGCTCCTCGGTTGTTTTAATTCAGCAGATGTCCAACCAAACTGTTGTCAGGGTTTAAACTCCTGCTGGAAGTTTTTCGTCCACATTTCAGCCAGCAAACCGTAGCAGCTCTTTATAAAAAGCACAGACTTGGTGTGAACATCTGTATTAAAGGGACACGTTCTATGGTGCTGTGATTTCTGATCAATAACTAATAAACTAATGCTGCATTTCTGACTTATGAGGGAATGAGCAGCCTTGGAGGAGGACTGATCTGGTTTCATGTTTTCTCTCTTGCTTTATTTAAAATTTAGCTGCGTAGCTTGTTGACTTTAATTCTTTAGATTGTCCAAACAGTTGTCATGTTTTGAGGCTGATATATGAATGAACTATTATTAATAATAGTAACTATCAGGTATAAATCATTTCCTTTATTACTAATGTTCAGTATCGTCCCTGAGGTCCTCTACATTGTTGGATCTGTACCTAAACTGTTCCTTTTCTGATTATTTTGCATGTTTTTTTCTGCCAGATTTGAGTTTTTTGTCACAATTTCACCTGTTTTGTGGTAATTCTGTTCCTTTTTGTCGTACATTTGGGTTTTTTCTTGGCATATTTGAACCTTTGAAGGTAATTTTGGCTCTTTTTGCTGTGATTTTGTGTCTTTTTGTGGTAATTGTGGCTATTTTTTGTGTTTATTTTGCATGTTTTTGTGCCAAATTTGAGTTTTTGTAGCAATTTCACTTGTTTTGTGTTAATTTTATCCTTTTGGTGGTAGTTTTGGTCCTTTTCGTGGTGAATTAGGGTTTTTTCCCGGCATATTTGAATCTTTCAGGGTAGTTTTGTCTCTCTTTGAGGTGATTTTTGTCTTTTTGTGGTAATTTTGGGCCCTTTTTGTGGTTATTTTGCATGTGTTTTTGTGTTGAATTTCAATTTTTATTGCAATTTCACCTGTTTTGTGGTCCTTTTGGTACTTTTTGTGGTAAATTTTGCATTTTTTGTTGGCATATTTGAACTTTTCAGGATAATTTTGTGATTTTGTAAGTTTTTTTTTGTGGCAAACTTAAGTTTTGTTGCATTTTTTCCCTGTTTTGTGGAGATTTTGGTGCTTCTTGAAATGATTTGGGGTATTTTTCCTGACATGTGTGAACCTTTCAGGGTAGTTTTGGCTCTTTTTGGTGTGATTTTGTGTCCTTTTGTGATAATTTTGGCCGTTTTTGTGGTGATTCTCCTCTTTTTTGATGTTTTGGTTTCTTTTTTTGTTTTTACCAGAAGGTCAAATGTCGTCCTAAAATCCATCCCATAATGTCCCATGTCTATCTGCCTTGTTTCCGTTGTTCGTGCAGCCCCAGACTGTCTTGAGTTTGTGTTTGTGTTGTGGATGTGGAGGTGAAGCTTTGTTTGGCTGTGAGCAGTCACTGTGGGGGAGAAATAAAGCATATGATGCACTGTTTGCATGTGAAGCTGGGTGTGAGTTCAGGTGGTGGGTTAACAAGGCTCTTATTTTCTTGTTAGTGTAGCACTGAGGTGGCTGTGAGGCGGTGGGGGTGATGCCACTGGGGATGGTACAGATTCACGCCCAACAAACACTTCTCACTTCACATGTTTGTGTGCATTTGTCGCTAACACCCCCCCACACCGGCACTGCTCCACGGGGAGCAGAGAGCGGCGATGCCCTGGTGGCAAACGGAGCCCACACCATCAGGAAGCAGCTGAACCAGAGGGCAGGCGGAGCTCAGCACTGAATCACTGTCAGCCAGATACTTCTGCTTCTCCTGGTGCTTTTTAAGCACAAACACCATCAACCAGAGGGTCCAACATGAGGCCCGTGGACCAAAAGCGGTCCTCCAGAGGGTCCGACATGAGGCCCGTGGTCCAAAAGCGGTCCTCCAGAGGGTCCGACATGAGGCCAATGGACCAAAAGTGGTCCTCCAGAGGGTCCGACATGAGGCCCGTGGACCAAAAGCGGTCCTCCAGAGGGTCCGACATGAGGCCCGTGGACCAAAAGTGGTCCTCCAGAGGGTCCGACATGAGGCCCGTGGACCAAAAGCGGTCCTCCAGAGGGTCCGACATGAGGCCCGTGGACCAAAAGCGGTCCTCCAGAGGGTCCGACATGAGGCCAATGGACCAAAAGTGGTCCTCCAGAGGGTCCGACATGAGGCCCGTGGACCAAAAGCGGTCCTCCAGAGGGTCCGACATGAGGCCCGTGGACCAAAAGTGGTCCTCCAGAGGGTCCGACATGAGGCCCGTGGACCAAAAGCGGTCCTCCAGAGGGTCCGACATGAGGCCCGTGGACCAAAAGCGGTCCTCCAGAGGGTCCGACATGAGGCCCGTGGACCAAAAGCGGTCCTCCAGAGGGTCCGACATGAGGCCAATGGACCAAAAGTGGTCCTCCAGAGGGTCCGACATGAGGCCCGTGGACCAAAAGCGGTCCTCCAGAGGGTCCGACATGAGGCCCGTGGACCAAAAGTGGTCCAACATGTGGCCCGTGGTCCAAAAGTGGTCCTCCAGAGGGTCCGACGTGAGGCCCGTGGACCAAAAGTGGTCCAACATGAGGCCCGTGGTCCAAAAGTGGTCCAACATGAGGCCCGTGGTCCAAAAGTGGTCCAACATGAGGCCCGTGGTCCAAAAGTGGTCCAACATGAGGCCCGTGGTCCAACATGAGGCCCGTGGACCAAAAGTGGTCCTCCAGAGGGTCCGACGTGAGGCCCGTGGACCAAAAGCGGTCCTCCAGAGGGTCCGACGTGAGGCCCGTGGACCAAAAGCGGTCCTCCAGAGGGTCCGACGTGAGGCCCGTGGACCAAAAGCGGTCCTCCAGAGGGTCCGACGTGAGGCCCGTGGACCAAAAGCGGTCCTCCAGAGGGTCCGACGTGAGGCCCGTGGACCAAAAGCGGTCCTCCAGAGGGTCCGACGTGAGGCCCGTGGACCAAAAGCGGTCCTCCAGAGGGTCCGACATGAGGCCCGTGGACCAAAAGCGGTCCTCCAGAGGGTCCGACATGAGGCCCGTGGACCAAAAGCGGTCCTCCAGAGGGTCCAACATGAGGCCAATGGACCAAAAGCGGTCCTCCAGAGGGTCCGACATGAGGCCCGTGGACCAAAAGCGGTCCTCCAGAGGGTCCGACATGAGGCCCGTGGACCAAAAGCGGTCCTCCAGAGGGTCCGACATGAGGCCCGTGGACCAAAAGCGGTCCTCCAGAGGGTCCGACATGAGGCCAATGGACCAAAAGCGGTCCTCCAGAGGGTCCGACATGAGGCCCGTGGACCAAAAGCGGTCCTCCAGAGGGTCCGACATGAGGCCCGTGGACCAAAAGCGGTCCTCCAGAGGGTCCGACATGAGGCCCGTGGACCAAAAGCGGTCCTCCAGAGGGTCCGACATGAGGCCCGTGGTCCAAAAGCGGTCCTCCAGAGGGTCCGACATGAGGCCAATGGACCAAAAGTGGTCCTCCAGAGGGTCCGACATGAGGCCCGTGGACCAAAAGCGGTCCTCCAGAGGGTCCGACATGAGGCCCGTGGACCAAAAGTGGTCCAACATGAGGCCCGTGGTCCAAAAGTGGTCCTCCAGAGGGTCCGACGTGAGGCCCGTGGACCAAAAGTGGTCCAACATGAGGCCCGTGGTCCAAAAGTGGTCCAACATGAGGCCCGTGGTCCAAAAGTGGTCCAACATGAGGCCCGTGGTCCAAAAGTGGTCCAACATGAGGCCCGTGGTCCAACATGAGGCCCGTGGACCAAAAGTGGTCCTCCAGAGGGTCCGACGTGAGGCCCGTGGACCAAAAGCGGTCCTCCAGAGGGTCCGACGTGAGGCCCGTGGACCAAAAGCGGTCCTCCAGAGGGTCCGACGTGAGGCCCGTGGACCAAAAGCGGTCCTCCAGAGGGTCCGACGTGAGGCCCGTGGACCAAAAGCGGTCCTCCAGAGGGTCCGACGTGAGGCCCGTGGACCAAAAGCGGTCCTCCAGAGGGTCCGACGTGAGGCCCGTGGACCAAAAGCGGTCCTCCAGAGGGTCCGACGTGAGGCCCGTGGACCAAAAGCGGTCCTCCAGAGGGTCCAACGTGAGGCCCGTGGACCAAAAGCGGTCCTCCAGAGGGTCCAACATGAGGCCCGTGGACCAAAAGCGGTCCTCCAGAGGGTCCAACATGAGGCCCGTGGACCAAAAGCGGTCCTCCAGAGGGTCCAACATGAGGCCCGTGGACCAAAAGCGGTCCTCCAGAGGGTCCAACATGAGGCCAGTGGTCCAAAAGTGGTCCTCCAGAGGGTCCAATCCGGCCCTCAAAGTGTAAAAATTCCAGAGAAGACATTAACTGCAGATTGTAAATCAGTAAAACTATAAATTTAAAATCAGTTCTAAACCATGACAAGTTGTTTGGATCAGAAAGTAAAATATTAGATTGTTCTTTGTTCAGTTTTTTGTCTTTTTTTGTCTGACTTTTGTTGCTTTTCTCATGTTTTTGTTGCTTTGTTTCCTTTTTGTCTCGTTTGTTTACTTTTTGACTTTCTTTCTCACTTCTGTCATTTTGCGTCTCATTTTTGTAATATTTTGTCCTGTTTTTGTTGGTTTTGTCTTTTGTCCGACTTGTTTTTGTTTTTTTTTGTCATGTTATGTCTGGTTTTTGGAATATTTTGTCTTATTGTTGTTTTTATGTCTGACTTTTGTCTCATGTTTTTGTAGTTTTTGTCTCGTTTGTGTCATTTTTTGTCCATTAGTGGTTGAAGTGGGTAAACTGCTGTGCATGATGTTGTCAGAAGGTGGCGCTATAGACTCTGTTAGCTGGAATAAACAGTAGAAGAAGCAGCATGAACCAGGATGAAATATTTCAGTTTTTCTTGTAGCTTTTTAATCAGTCGGACATTTAGGGCAGAGGTTGTTTTGAAATTGTCAAACCGTCGACTTCAGAGGATTTTAATGTAACGAGACAACCAGGAGAGAAAGTTTTCTTTCTGCAGGAAGAGGCTACGAGCGGTAAAGATGTAATTTAAAAAGAGACGGGGGCTGGTGGGGGGCTTCAGAAGATTTAATGAGCCCTGGTGTTACTGAGGAGGAGGAGGAAGAAGAGGAGGAGGAGGAGGAACAAGAAGAGGAGGAGGAGGAACAAGAAGAGGAGGAGGAGGAACAAGAAGAGGAGGAGGAGGAACAAGAAGAGGAGGAGGAGGAACAAGAAGAGGAGAAGGAGGAACAAGAAGAGGAGGAACAAGAAGAGGAGGAAGAGGAGGAACAAGAAGAGGAGGAACAAGAAGAAGAGGAGGAACAAGAAGAGGAGGAACAAGAAGAGGAGGAACAAGAAGAGGAGGAACAAGAAGAGGAGGAACAAGAAGAGAAGGAAGAGGAGGAACAAGAAGAGGAGGAAGAGGAGGAACAAGAAGAGGAACAAGAAGAAGAGGAGGAGGAGGAACAAGGAGGACTAACAATGCGACATAGACCACCTCCTCAGTCAGGTTAATGAGGTGTAGTTCTGAATGTCAGGTTCTCTGCTGTCACGTGTTCATTTATAGGATGAATGCATCTATTTGGTCAGAATCTCACTTACCTGACTGGTTCTATTTTAATATTTGGTGTCGGCTCCAGAAACAAACATGTTGGTAGACAGATGCTGAATTTCTGCCTTTTAATGGACTTTTTGTGAACCACAGCTTCATCTGTCCAGCAGGTAGAACCATGATATTCAGGAGGAGCTCTTTCTGACATAGCTGAACCTTTCAGGGTAGTTTTGGTTCTTTTGGGGGTGATTCTGTGTGTTTTTGTGGTAATTTTCCGTTTTTTGTGCCAAATTTGAGTTTTATTGTAATTTCACCTGTTTTATGGTAATTCTTCTCTCTTTTGTGGTAATTTTGGTCCTCTCTGTAGTGATCTTGGATGTTTTTCTCAGCATTTTTGTACCTTTCCAGGCAGTTTTGCTCCTTTCTGTGGTGATTTTGTGTGTTTTTCCTGTCATATTTGAACCTTACAGGGTAAATTTGACTATTTTTGTGGTCATTTTGGCCGTTTTGTGGTGATTTTCCAGCTTTTTTTAGTTATTTTAGTTTCAGTTTTTCCTCAGAATGTCCTGGTTCTGTCTGCTGGACTGATGAAGTTCAGAAAAAGTTCATTAAAGTGATAAATCTGGACCTTCCTCTGTGGACTGTGGACAGATCCACAGTATGAAGGTAGAAGTTTCCAGTAAACATCCTGAAGTTTGTGTAGATAAAGAATGAGCTGGTTGTGAGGAGGTTTGTTGTGCCGTTGTGTTTTTGTTTGTTTGTTCCGTGGCTTCATATGGTGGTGTTTTGTGTCTCCAGACTCCGTACCACGTCAACCTGCTGCTGGCCGGCTTCGATGACACCGACGGGCCGGGTCTCTACTACATGGACTACCTGTCCTCTCTGGCCAAGGCGCCGTTCGCTGCCCACGGATACGGAGCCTTCCTCACCCTGTCCATCCTCGACAGATACTACCGACCAGGTCAGTCACATGAAAGCTTTTCTGTCCCCAGGGGGCAATTAACAAGGGCAACAATCATGGAAGAAATTAGAGATAAGTAACATAAATAAAACAAATAGCACAAAAAGTAAAATAAGAACAGAAATAGAATGAAAAGGAAAAATACAACTTAGTGACACTAATATGAAGAGGATGAAGTGTGCAGAGCTGTTACATTCAGTTATTTCACTTACTGATAATTACACAAGAAATAAAAGTGGTCAAGATGTCTGAAAGTGACAAAAATAACTGTTATAAATAAAATTAGTTTTGAATGAAATTTAACTAAAATGAAAGTGACTAAAACTGGTCATAAATGCATTTTAAAATGGTTAAAATGACTAAAACTGGTCATAAATGCATTTTAAAATGGTTAAAATGACTAAAACTGGTCATAAATGCATTTTAAAATGGTTAAAATGACTAAAACTGGACATAAATGCATTTTAAAATGGTTAAAATGACTAAAACTGGACATAAATGCATTTTAAAATGGTAAAAATGACTAAAACTGGACATAAATGCATTTTAAAATGGTTAAAATGACTAAAACTGGTCATGAATACATTTTAAAATGGTTAAAATGACTAAAACTGGTCATAAATACATTTTAAAATGGTTAAAATGACTAAAACTGGTCATAAATACATTTTAAAATGGTTATGACTAAAACTGGTCATGAATGCATATTAAAATGGTTAAAATGACTAAAACTGGTCATGAATGCATTTTAAAATGGTTATGACTAAAACTGGTCATGAATGCATATTAAAATGGTTAAAATGACTAAAACTGGTCATGAATGCATTTTAAAATGGTTAAAATGACTAAAACTGGTCATAAATACATTTTAAAATGGTTAAAATGACTAAAACTGGTCATAAATACATTTTAAAATGGTTAAAATGACTAAAACTGGACATAAATGCATTTTAAAATGGTTAAAATGACTAAAACTGGTCATAAATACATTTTAAAATGGTTAAAATGACTAAAACTGGTCATGAATGCATTTTAAAATGGTTATGACAAACTGGTCATGAATGCATATTAAAATGGTTAAAATGACTAAAACTGGTCATGAATGCATTTTAAAATGGTTAAAATGACTAAAACTGGTCATAAATACATTTTAAAATGGTTAAAATGACTAAAACTGGTCATAAATGCATTTTAAAATGGTTAAAATGACTAAAACTGGTCATAAATGCATTTTAAAATGGTTAAAATGACTAAAACTGGTCATAAATACATTTTAAAATGGTTAAAATGACAAACTGGTCATGAATGCATTTTAAAATGGTTAAAATGACTAAAACTGGTCATGAATACATTTTAAAATGGTTAAAATGACTAAAACTGGTCATAAATACATTTTAAAATGGTTAAAATGACTAAAACTGGTCATAAATGCATTTTAAAATGGTTAAAATGACTAAAACTGGTCATAAATACATTTTAAAATGGTTAAAATGACTAAAACTGGTCATGAATGCATTTTAAAATGGTTAAAATGACTAAAACTGGTCCAGAATGAATCATAATTTGGTTGTAAAACTGGTTGTGAATGAATCAAAATGATGTAGAAATGTCTAAATGTGGTCTTTGCTGCAGATCTGACTGAAAGTGGTCCAAAATAAATAAATATTCTGCTTTTTGCTGCAGATCTGACGCGAGACGAAGCCGTGGATCTGCTGAAGAAATGCATTGAGGAGGTGAGTTCAGGCAGCTTCCATCATGTTTAATGTTCTTTGGAATGTCAGTTATGTACATGGAGTTTTAGATGTTTTGTTTTCCATAGTTTACTGGTTACCTCCGCCAGGAAGTTATGTAATCACCAGAGTCTGTCCGTCCGTCCGTCCGTCCGTCCGTCCGTCCGTCCGTCCGTCCGTCCGTCCGTCCGTCCGTCCGTCTGTCCGTGTGTGTGTCTGTCTGTCTGTTAACAGCATAACTCAAAAAGTCATGGACGGATTTTCACCAAATTTTTACAGGATGTCCGGAAGAGCACGAGTAAGAATCGATTAGATTTTGGAGGTGATCCGAATCACCGTCTGGATCCAGGAATGCTTTGAAGGTCGAAGGACAATTGAGATATGGCCGAAATTCTCAAAATCTGCTCTGGTCAGAGTGAGTGACGTCACTAGCTAAAGTGAAGGAGAGGTGAAAAATCCGCCTGAAACTTTCACGATCGAATCGCTCTCACGACCAAACGACAAGTATTAGGAGAATGAAATTTGGTCAGATTGTAAACAATTTACCTGGGATTCAAATGAATCCAAGTTTGAAGACCTAGCTCTTTCTGAAGTGAAATGGCAGGCAGCAGTTTACAGCAAAGTCGCACCCTTCTCTCCATAGGCACCAATGTAAACTGAATCATCTGCCTAATGGAGGGACAGTGTTTTTGAAATCGCTGTCGCTCGGTCATTTCTCACAATATTTGGAAAATAATCACATTTCTGGTTAGCCACAGCCTTCCTCTCACTCACGGTCATTTCACTTTTCACCTGGGATTAACGGTTAGCCCGTAAGGACCGGCAGAACGTGACGTTGCGCTCCCGTTCAGAACCACTGCTGTCAGGAGCATGTCTGCCACTGAAGAAGGCGGCATAAAGACTTGTCAGTATGTGTCTCTCATAGCTCAGCGCACTGAGCTGTCGCCTTTGGTGCAGGCGGTCTGGGTTCGAACCCCGGTGGTGACATTTTCCTGCCCATCTTCCATTTTTTCTCTAAGTGATGTTTTATGACGTGCTTACTCATACTTTCACCTACAGACTTCATTTCAGTCTTAAAAAAACCCAAAATCTCTTCTTTTCAGGCATGTATATATTGTGATGGTGGGATTTATGGTTTTCCATACAGAAAATCCAAAAACCCCTGGCTTCAGCAAAAAACAAAAAAACCCTCTCAGAACATGTGCTACAGTGCCACACAGGCCTCACTAGGTTTTAAGGACAGGGGGGCTTAGCCCCCAGGTGATGCATAGGCTGTGAACACAAATTTCATTTCAGATCACCTCCAAAATCTAATCGATTCTTACTCGTGCTCTTCCGGACATCCTGTAAAAATTTGGTGAAATCCGTCCATGACTTTTTGAGTTATGCTGTTAACAGACAGACAGACACACAGACACACACACACACACACACACACACACACACACACACACACACACACACACACACACACAGAGACGGACAGACAGACACACACAGACAGACAGACAGACAGACAGACACACACACACAGACAGACAGACAGACACACACACACACAGACGGACAGACAGACAAGCGGGATGGCGGAGGTATGCGCTCTCCGAGTGCTTTTCTAGTTTTTTATTAGTTTTATTAGTTTATGGTGATTCCGTTTACATGTTAAAAAATAAAGTTCATGTTGCACAACCAGACAAAAAAACACCAATTAAAAGATGGAAAATAAGCATTTCATAGAAATACAGTAATTGTCTAATTAATATCATTTCTAGTGAGAACTTTACATATTATGTGGTTTTTAATGCTTATTGACGATTATTTACACAATCCCACGTATAAAAACATGAATTTTACAGATATCAGTTTGAAATTAGGAAGGAAAATTCTGTCACTTTTTAAGGAACTTGGTGAAGTCTTCCAGATAAATAATTTCATTGACTTCAGCTTGAGGTCATGTTATGTCAGATCAATCAGTTTAGCTTTGCTCCTCATTAATGGTCACTTGATCTTCATCCGTGGGTCTGTTTGCAGCGTCTAAACACCGGCTTTGTCTTCTCCTCTGCAGCTCAACAGACGCTTCATCCTGAACCTCCCCTCCTTCACCGTCCGGCTGATTGACAAGGAGGGCATCCATGACCTGGAGAAGCTCACCCTGGGCTCCAAGTGACCGCCGACGCTCCCCAGCAGCCCTCTGTGTTTTTTATTCTACCGCTGACCTCCTGTTCCTTCTGTTCCAATAAAACATGACACACAGCCTGCTTTGGTCCCTGTGGTCCTTTACTGCTGCACTCATCTCAAGAACAAGAACAAGAAGAAGAACCTCTGGCTCTGTGCTGCTGCTCACTCACACGGCTTCTGGGGAACAAACACGGCTCGGTCACGTGTGATCAAACACGCGTGACCCAGCTGTGTTTCATTTCAACATGAGAAGGAAAAGTTCTCTCATGTTTTAGTTACAGTAAAAAAAAAAAAAAAACAGTGTACAACCAGGGGCGGATCCAGATTAGTTTTAGTGGGGGGGGGGGCAGGCACTGAAAAGTTATAAGAAAAAATGAAAGCTGCTACTGACCTCACTGTTACAAAGTTTGTTTGTTTTTTTGTCTCTTTAAGCCAATAGGAAAGCTGTATATGACCGTTTCATTTTGGACTGTTCACACTAAATTCTGATGGACTTGTTTCCTTGTTTCTGTGAATTACAGCATCATCAGCTGCAGCATCTGCCTGTTCTGTAAAACTGGTAAACTCAACCACTAGGCTTGGGCGGTATTACGGTAATACCGTATACTGCTGGTGTTTAAAAATAGCAGCGGTATCAGCTCCAATACCTTCAGGAGACTCAAAAATTAAGCAAAATCAGTCAAAAGACGTCCAAAATAACCAAAAAGCTCTCCCAAAATGATCAGAAACGTCTCATAAATTACTAATTGTTGCCCAAAATCACCCAAAATTGTCAAAATATTCATTTTGAACAAATTTTTTAAAAATACCTTTTTATTTTTGACCACTTTTGAGTAATTCCAGACTATTTCTGTGTCATTTTGGACAAAGGTTGGTTCTTTTTGGACAAGTTTTATCACAGACACATTTTCAGTCATTCAGGACGACTTTTGAACCATTTTACACACATTCTGAAAAATGAAAATGTGTGTACAAAGATCCTCCATCGTCTCTAATAGTTCTGACCATCACCTACCAACGTTAAAGTTTACACTCAGTCACCTTTTTCCAGCGCCTGAATTTGAATTTATTAAAGATGAAACTTTAACTACCACAGGAAGTTTGGAGCCAAGAAGCCTGAAGTTGTGCTGAGATGTTTCTGAGATGTTTCTTCAGGACGTCTGCAGTTCTTCAGCTGCAGGAGAAAAGCTGCAGAGTTTTGACAAGTTTAACACACAAATAATTAAAGCTGCTGCTGGATGTGGGATGAAATCTGTAATAGAAGATTTTACAGCCGAATCTACACTGAAAATAAAACATGAGGAAAGTCTGGAGGGAGCAGAAAACACGTATGTTAAAAAGAACACGGTGGAATGTGTGTCTGTGTGTCTCAGTGTATTACAGTGTGTGTGTGTAACACTGAATGTATTAATATGTGTATGTGTGTGTGTGTGTGTGTGTGTTCTAGTGTGTTATTGTGTTATTGTGCGTCTCATCAGACAGGTGATTAATAAACATTAAGAGTCTCTGAAACTCCGGATCCTCAAAGCAGCAGCAGCAGCATATGTTCGCCTTCAGGCTGAGAGATGGAGACAGAGGAGTGACACAGGAGGGGTGACACAGGAGGGGTGACACAGGAGGAGTGACACAGGAGGGGTGACACAGGAGGGTGATACTGAAGGGTGATACTGAGGAGTGATGTTTGTTGTTGGCTGTCATTCGATGACGATGGATGTTATTGGGTGATGGTGGATGATGTTGGATGATGGTGGGTCTTACTGGATGATGTTGGATGATGTTGGATGATGGTGGGTGATGGTGGGTCTTACTAGATGATGTTGGATGATGGTGGGTGATGGTGGGTCTTACTGGATGATGTTGGATGATGGTGGGTCTTACTGGATGATGTTGGATGATGGTGGGTGATGTTGGATGATGTTGGGTGATGGTGGGTCTTACTGGGTGATGTTGGATGATGTTGGATGATGGTGGGTGATGGTGAGTGATGGTGGGTCTTACTGGGCGATGTTGGATGATGGTCGGTGATGTTGGATGATGTTGGGTGATGGTGGGTCTTACTGGATGATGTTGGATGATGGTGGGTTATGGTGGGTCTTACTGGGCGATGTTGGATGATGTTGGATGATGGTGGGTCTTACTGGATGATGTTGGATGATGGTCGGTGATGTTGGATGATGTTGGGTGATGGTGGGTCTTACTGGGTGATGTTGGATGATGTTGGATGATGGTCGGTGATGTTGGATGATGTTGGGTGATGGTGGGTCTTACTGGGTGATGTTGGATGATGTTGGATGATGGTCGGTGATGTTGGATGATGTTGGGTGATGGTGGGTCTTACTGGGTGATGTTGGATGATGTTGGATGATGTTGGGTGATGGTGGGTCTTACTGGGTGATGTTGGATGATGTTGGATGATGGTCGGTGATGTTGGATGATGTTGGGTGATGGTGGGTCTTACTGGGTGATGTTGGATGATGTTGGATGATGGTCGGTGATGTTGGATGATGTTGGGTGATGGTGGGTGATGATGAGTGATGGTGGGTCTTACTGGGCGATGTTGGGTGATGGTCGGTGATGTTGGATGATGTTGGGTGATGGTGGGTCTTACTGGATGATGTTGGATGATGGTGGGTTATGGTGGGTCTTACTGGGCGATGTTGGATGATGGTCGGTGATGTTGGATGATGTTGGGTGATGGTGGGTCTTACTGGATGATGTTGGATGATGGTGGGTTATGGTGGGTCTTACTGGGCGATGTTGGATGATGTTGGATGATGGTGGGTCTTACTGGATGATGTTGGATGATGGTCGGTGATGTTGGATGATGTTGGGTGATGGTGGGTCTTACTGGGTGATGTTGGATGATGGTCGGTGATGTTGGATGATGTTGGGTGATGGTGGGTCTTACTGGATGATGTTGGATGATGGTCGGTGATGTTGGATGATGTTGGGTGATGGTGGGTCTTACTGGGTGATGTTGGATGATGTTGGATGATGGTCGGTGATGTTGGATGATGTTGGGTGATGGTGG
This sequence comes from Acanthochromis polyacanthus, assembly GCF_021347895.1. Taxonomy (NCBI): domain Eukaryota; kingdom Metazoa; phylum Chordata; class Actinopteri; family Pomacentridae; genus Acanthochromis; species Acanthochromis polyacanthus. The sequence continues at coordinate 1,796,838 of NC_067123.1, forward strand.
GTCTTACTGGGTGATGTTGGATGATGTTGGATGATGTTGGGTGATGGTGGGTCTTACTGGGTGATGTTGGATGATGTTGGATGATGGTCGGTGATGTTGGATGATGTTGGGTGATGTTGGATGATGGTGGGTGATGGTGGGTCTGTGATGTAATTTTTCAAAAATGTAATTGACAGTTTGGGCCGATTTAAAACATTTTTTATGGGTAAGTACTAAATGCAAACATTTTCGCAGTTTTTTTTTTTGTAATTTCACAAAACAGAGAAAATCTGTCAAATAAAAATCAATTATTCAAGAAATTCCGGTTAGAAACTGGAAAAAAAACATGAAGCTCAGCCAGTCAGTTCTTAATTCTTTAATAATATATTACATTTATGCCGTAATACAATAATAATAATAATAACAGTAATAACATTAATAATAAACATACACAGAAAGTACAAAATGATTTGTGCCATTTTCTTAAGTTACCAACACGAAGTACTTCAAATAAAAGAACCCTTTAGCTGCCTCTCACTCAGTTTCCCATGAGCACCCGCTACGAACAGAAGAAGAACTACGACAGGAAGCTGCACCTGTCCGACAGGAAGCTGCACCTGTCCTCCAGGTGAACGTCTCCCAGAGTTCCAGAGGAGCGGAGGGCTGTTGTCGTCTCAGATATGGCTTTATGATGCTTCCAGGTGAGTCCAGTCCGACATGTGTGAAGGTGTGGCGGCTTTGACAACACACAGGTGACACAGTTAAGAAAAACAGGAAGTAAAAGCAGTCCTGAAGAGACGCCGCCATCATGGGAACAGGTCCAGGTGAGTCAGAAACTGACCAGCCGGAGGAGCTTCTGGGAGCTAAAAGTCTCAGTTTGTATCCTGAAGGTGAAGCTCAGAGTCCGTCATTGTTCATCTCCCCTCCGTCCAGGTGTCCATCCAGGTGTTCATCTGTCCAGGTGTCCATCCGTCCTCTACTTGCGGTGCTTCATCTCCTTGTCGTGGTGGCTCTTCCCTCCTCCTTCTCCTTTGTCCAGCATCTTGATGGCCTCCATCAGGTAGCTCTGGAAGGCGGACAGCGCTGCACAGATGGCCGGCGTCCCGAAGCCGTGGGTGAGGAGGCTGAAGTGGGTGAGGCTGCCCTGGACGCCCGGCTCCAGGCAGGGGGTCGGCCGGCTGCCCCCCAGAGGGGAGCGATCCTGGGACATCAGGTCCACGAACTCCTTACAGATCTCCCTGAGAAGAACCAGAAACACGTCATTAGCTGCTTCCATTCGATGTCTAAGAAGTCTAATCAACAGAAACAACATCAGATAAACATGAAAAATGCAGCGTAAAATGTGAAAACGTTGGGGGAAAATAACTATTTAACTACACATAATAATAATAATAGCAATAGTTGTAATTGACGTGGTTATTCCCTGAAGGTTTCCAAACGGTGACCCTGAGGAGAATGTTCAGGGAACGTTCCCTAGATAGTCTCTGAAAGGTCAACAATACCCGTCAGGGCACCTTCAGGGAATGTTTAGGGAACAGTCTTTGAACGTCCCTTGAATGCTCAATGGACGTTCTCTGAAGGTTCCCAAACAGCAATTCTCAGGGAATCTTAAAGGAACCCTAAGCCTGTTTACAGTAATGTTTAGGGGAGGTTCCCTGGGTGTTCTCTAAACAGAACCTTAGAAAACCTTAAAGGAATGTTCAGAATGGACGTTCTTGAAAGGTTTGTTGAACAATAATATTCAGGAAACCTGAAGGGTTGGATTGGGGAACGGTTTCTGGATGTTCCGTGAATGCTTACTAAAGAGTTGCCTGTGGGAATGCTTAATGTTTGGGGAACATTCCTTGAACGTTCTCTTAAGGTTTGATGAACACTAACCTTCAGAAAACCTTAAGGGATTGTTCGGGGGAGGTTCCCTGGACGTTCTCGACAGGTTTGATAAACAATAATCTTCAGGGAGCCTTAACAACATTCCCTGAACATTCCCAGGATGTTACCTTAAGGTTACAGTTTGCTGGCAGCAGTGAAAGTCCTCAGAATGATGCTAATACTGATTAAAACATGCTGTAAAGCTGTCTCTAGGATGGTTTCATGTATAAACTGTTACTATCTGGTTTCTGGACTCACTTGGTGGCCAGCAGCATGCTGCGTCGTGTTGGAAGCTGGTCCGGTTCGCTCTGCCTGCACAGATACTCAGCTGTGGCTCTGGCTGGAAACTCCGTCTCACAAACATAACCGAAGTCCCGAGCCAGATGGACGGCCTCACCTGGAGGAGTCGAAAAAAAGGAGTCAAACTCAGTGCAGAGCTAAAAAAAACTGTTCTAATGAAGCAGCTGCAGCGTTTCCACCATCAGAGCCTCAGTTTAGGAGGATCATCCCAGAACCAGAGGACGTTTTACATCCCATAATAATCAACGTATTAAACCCTAAAACATCAGTAATTGTCCTGAGACCAAATCTATAAAAACTAGGAGAAAAGAATGTTTAAAATGTGTTAAATACCAAATAAGTCTGGAGTTTTTCTCTTGTCCCCCTGATGATCAAACTGGATCTCTGATAAAACAGTTAGAATCTAATTTAAATCTACTTTTATGGTTTTAATTTTCATTCACTCAACATTTTTTAGTCAACATAATATTTTAAATAATAATTATTGTACATGGAACAATACCCACAACATGTTAGCACAACCTGGTGATGATGATTTTGTTGTTTTATGTTTCATTTCTGTCATTTTCTGTCTTGTTTTTGTCATTTTGTGTTTCATTTTTATCATTTTCTGTCTTGTTTTTGTCGTTTTCTGTCTTGTTTTTGTCATTTTGTGTCTTGTTTTTGTCGTTTTCTGTCTTGTTTTTGTCATTTTCTGTCTTGTTTTTGTTGTTTTCTGTCTTGTTTTTGTCGTTTCCATCCTCCAACAGTGTTCCTACAGAATGAGTAGATCAAAGCTATGTCCTCTCTTCTATTGTCCATCTTTTCATCCATTGTCAGCCTTGATTGAATGTCTCTCTCTACCTCATATTATCAGGATCAGACTCATTCTTTGGACTGTTTTCCATCAGTGGTCAGCAGTAACAGCTAGCTAAATATCTAGCTTCTACTGCTGAGAAAAAGATCACATTAGCATGGATTAGAGTAGGGTTAGCAACAACACAGAAACATGGAATAAAGATGAGACAATCAATGCCTATTATTGATCAATATGGAGCAGAAAGCTGGAGAAGAGAAGTTTGATTTTCTAACATTAAATGTCCTCCAGCTCTGAATGATCCACAGTCTGACTGTCCTCCTTCAGACGTCCATCCTCTGGTCTCTGCAGTGGTTTTGCTGCTGCAGCTGCCGGTGTGTGCGTCATGCAGCCATGCGTGGCGGCTGTTTGTGCGTGTTTGCTCATGCGTGTGGGTGTCAGGACGCATGCAGGTCAGAGCATGACGGCGTCTCCTTACCCTCCACCAGAGACGTTAGCAGAGTGACGTTGGCCGCCTTGCGTCGCCCGGCGGGCAGGTTCAGGCCGATCTTCTCCAGACGCTCCCTCAGACAGCGGCCACCATTCTTTGACTTGGCCCTGAGGGGACAGAGCAGCTTTTAGAGCTCCTCTCACTGTTTCTGTTCCCCGTCCTCTCACATAGCCTCACTGTCCTCTCTGCTGCTTCATCCTTCTTTATTCTAACACACTGAATAACGTCCTGCCCTCTGGAAGATGTTTCTGTTTGCAGCTGATTCACCAAAAAACCAAAAACCAACACAGGAGATCACAGTTTTACCATCTGAACGTCTTTCTGTTTAACCCTCCTGCTGTCCTCATTTACAGGCAACAGAAATGTTCTTTCTTTGTCTGAAAAAATGAAAAAAATCAGCAAAAAAAAAAAATCCCCAAATTTCTGAAAATTTGCAAAACCTTCAGGAAGAAAATTCCAATAATTCCTTAAAAGTTTTATTTTTTAAAAAAATCCTCAAATTCAGCAGGAATATTCTTGTAAATATTTTCAAAAAATGAGTAAAAATCTTCCCAAAAAAATTCTAAAAATATCTAAAGTGATTCCATATTTATCAGTAAAATTTCTGATATTTTCTTTAAGAACATTCACATAAAAATCAACCAAAATCCAGTCTCTGGATTTTGGTTGGTTTTTATGTGAATGTTCTTAAACATTTTTAACATTTCTGTTTTTCCATCAAAACATGTTCAACAGTTTTTTAAAAACGTTGGAAATGTGGACATCAGAAGTTTCACTGTGGAAGCAGATTTCTTTTCCACATTTTCAAACTTTAAAACAGGTCGATAGGACAACATGAGGGTTAATGACTAAACACGTTTATAAGAGCAGTCCCACCAGAAATCAGAACAGAACCGACACTTTTCAGCTGCTTATCTGTGAAATCTCAGCTTTCATCTCAGTCTCTTCATTCTAAACACCTCATTTCTCATTTCTCACATTTAAACGTCTGTTCTGTATTTTAAACCTTAACAGTAATAAAATTCACATTTTTAAAAGTAATTTGCCACAATTACAGCATTTATCAGATCCAGACTGTAAAAACACAAACAGGATTCTGTCAGATCAGAAACTAATCATCTGAGAAATGCTGTTGGATCCAAACTAAAGCTTCAAACTGTCATATTTGATCAGAATGGCTTCATTCTGAACATCTCATTTAAAAAACCATCCAAAATAAATCATTGTAAGTGACTGAGCTGTGGTTAACGGTCACAGGGTGGACATTCAGAGTTCAGGGTTGAAGTGCAGGCAGTGTTTCCACAGAGCAGATTAAACCTACAAACAGAGCCTCCGTTTGTTCATCTAATGTCACTAACATCTAGAGAAAGGATGGACGTGTGGACTGAGGTTCAACATCCAACGTTAACCTTAAACTGAGGTTTCCTTCTCAGATTGTTCATTTTTGAGGCCTAAAGAAGTAAAATTCTCTTTTTTCTTCAAGAAATATAGAGATTGAATGAGATTTTTGTCATCTTTGTCCTCTGAAAGCTTAAATCTGACCTTCTGGTTCATCTCACCAACAAATTCATCCATAATCAGATGTTTTCTTCACAGATTGTTTCATTTTATGACATTTTTGACGCCTAAAGAGGTCAAATTCTCATTTTTCCTCAATAAATATAAAGACTTCATGAGTATTTTTGTCCTGATGTCACTCCCTAAACATCTCCAAGTCTAAGTCTGACCTTCTGATCTCCGTCCCACCAACCAGTTCAACCATAATCACTTCTTCTCTTTCTAGATTGATTTCATGATATTTTTGAGGCCTAAAAGGTCAAATTCTCATGTTTTCTCCAGAAAAATGTTAAGAATGTGCCCAGAAATGACAGGATTCAGACTTTCCTCGTATAGACGAATGTTTTCGTCCAACACCTGGAACATCTGGAGCAGCATTTCAACTGAAGCACATTCAGTCTGAACTAACAGATGATTGTTTAGTGATGAGCTGCTGGTGTTTTATCTACAGCATGCTGAGGACGTCCTTAATGTGTGAAATCTTCCTTTCTGCTGTTGTGTTATCTCTGAGCAGAGCAGGACCGGGCTTTTCTACCCTTTAGATCCTTTAATTATGTCCTCGTAAAGTATTTCAGCCTGAAACCCAAATCAGAAAGTTGTTGTGTCGCCTCCAGGCTGCAGTTCATTAAACCACAGCGCTTCTCTTGTGATTCCGTCTCATGACCCATTTAGGAGCTTCAGCCTCGTTGTTAAATTAAAGCAGCCTTATTCTGAGGAAAAAAACAACAGAAATGTTCACATGTATGAAAAACACGGAGCCTGGGTCACGTGGAGCTTTAAAAACCACATGGGTTATATTTAACAGGAGGAATGTTAATCTACCATCATCATGTCTTTAATTCAGCTAATATTAAGATAAAAGTAGGAAAATAACTAAAAAATACACTATGATGACAGAAACGTGGTTGCTATGTTGTTCTTTCACATAAATAAAACTACATTTCCTGTAAATTCTGCAGTTTTTCATGTTTACAGTAGAAAAATGTGAATTATTTTCCCTCACTTTCTGAATCTGTGCAGCTTTTTATTGTTTTTTCAGCTAATATTCAAATAAAAGTGGAAAAAAAATACACTATGATGACAGAAACGTGGTTGCTATGTTGTTCTTTCACATAAATAAAACTACATTTCCCATAAATCCTTCTGTTTTCCACTCCTAAAGTAGGTAAATGTGAATAGTTTTCCCTGACTTTGTGCAGCTCTGTGTTGTTCTTCAGCAGAATGGATCAGAGTGTTTTATTAAAATCATCACACATTCCCTCCATCCTTTTCTCAGCCTGCTTCTCATTATTATGCTAAACATGGCTGCAGGTTCTTCAGCCGCTCCGAGGTCTCATTAATTCACCTCTGATGCTTTTACACTTAAAACCTGAATTTATTCCCTGAAATGGATCAAAAGATGGAAGGTTTACGGACACAGAGCTGCTCTGATGAAACCAGAAAAGGTGTGAAATGTTTTTAGACGTTCAGCAGGAGGAGCTTCTCTGATGGATTTTAGGATGTTTGGAGTTCACAGTGAGTTTAAATGAGACAGAAGCAGAAAACACAAACCAGAAACAGACGTTTCCTCCTCAGATTGGAAGTTTTAGAGGGCTGAAGAGACAAATTCTCGTTTTACTTAACAAATATAAAGATTTAATGAGATGGGTTGGAGTTTTTGTCATCAGGAAGTCTAGATCTGACCTTCTGGTTCATCTTACCAACCAGATCAACCATAATCACGTTTCCGTCTCAGACTGTTCATTTTGGAGGCCTAAAGAGGTCACACTTTCATTTTCTCAAAAGAAATAAAGACTTCATGAGTATTTTCGTCCTGGTTGGACTCTCTAAACATCTCCAAGTCTAAATGTGACCTTCTGACCTCCGTCCCACCAACCAGTTCAACCATAATCACTTCTTCTCTTTCCAGACGTTTCCTTCACAGATTGATTCATTTTATGACATTTTCAAGATCTGGAGAAGTCAAACTCTCAAGTTTTTATCCAGAAAAGTGAAGGTTTCATGAGATCTTAAAGTCTAAGTCCGACCTTCTGGTTCCATCTCAGTCCATGCAGTGTCCTTCACAGCCTGATGGACTGTTAGGTCTAAAGAGATCAAGTTCTCATTTTTCTAAAGCGATATCAGGATTTCATGAGTATTTTTTTGATCTCAGAGGTTTTGGTGCTCCAGATGAACGTTATTGTTGTTATTCTTCTTATTACCTGCGCAGGACTCCGCCCAGCAGCGAGGCGTTGAGGCATTCAGGTGGAGAAAGGCGTCGCTGCACCTCCCCGACCGTCACCTTGTACTTGGAGGTGGAGCTGAGCAGCGACAGGCGACCCGGCACCGAGCAGAAGACCTCGGCCGGGTTGGACACGGCGCCCATCCCGAAGCCCTCCTTCCCGATGGACAGCGAGGACAGCGACGAGCCGTTGAGCTTGGAGGGGATGGGAACTGTGGAGCGGGTAGAAGATGCAGAAAGAAGTCAGCAGATGTCAGCTCCTCCTTAATCTATGCGCTGTGATCTTCTGCTCTATTTCTGTTCTTCAGACTGCAGGTGGCTTCGTTTTAGCGGCGCATTCACTTCACACCTGCAGCAGCGTGATTCTACCATCCACTTTACAGCTCAACGCAAACTTTTCTCTGTTCAGGAGGCAGCAGACATCTGGAGCTGCTTCTGATCAGGAGGAGCATCTCCACATGGAGCTTTTACATCTCATAAAGTCAGTCATGATTTAGGGTTTTCTGTATTTATCTTCTGTTTTTCAGGCTTCATGTGGTTCTTAATCCACTAAATCTGCAACGTGCTCAGAAATCCTCTGACCTTCACTTTAAGGAGCTTTTATTGCATTTCTTTGTGTTTAAGAGGTTAAAATCTTAATTTCCACTTCCAGAAGAAGGAGGTTGCTAAAACATCCTGACCCTACACCTACTGACACTTTATTAGGACTGTTGAGACTGACTCTGTTTTTGGACAAAATAGTTGCTTTTAAATTTACATTTTTTAATGATTTGAGCAAAACTACCTGCATGACGACTTCAGCTGTGAGAAAGACACATTGGTGCTGAGCGGAGAGGCTCAAGAATGGTTCAGACCTGAAAGATGTTCACCATGAGCCTGTCTGTGGACGGTCATGATGTTCAGCTGTTTGGTTCTGTCAGCACGAAGGAGAACACATATCTCAACTCTTTTCACTTCCATCTTGATACACCCTCACCGGAGAACAAATCTGTGTTAATGACACCTGCCTAGAACTTTCAGTTTATTTAATGGAATTTTTCACTCCGACATGCAAACGTCTCTAAAGATCATGAAACAGGAACAGAACTTTTGCAAAGCCCTGTAGGTTCATTTGTGTGTTTTTTGATGAATTAAATCACCTTTCTTACTTCTGTGGATTCTAGCAGCTACAAATCCTGTTCTGTGTCTTTAAACTGCTCTGATTTCAGTGAAAATGCAAAAATGAGTTTACAACAAATGTAGGATCAGATTTCTTCAAGTGTTTCTGCTGCAGATTGTAAATGAGTAAAACTATAAATTTAAATCATTTCTCGACCATGAAAAGTTGTTTGGATCAGAAAATAAAATACTGGATTGTTCTTTTGTGTCTCATTTTTGTAATATTTTGTCTGTTTTTGTAGTTTTTTGTCTTTTTCTTGTCTGACTTTTGTTGTTTGTCTCACGTTTTTGTAGTTTTGTTTCTCTTTTGTCGTTTTGTGTTTCCTTTTTGTGTCGCTTGTGTTTTTGTCTTATTTTCGTCATTTTGTGCTTTGCTTTATACATTGTTTTGTGTTTTTTTGTCTCATTTCTCCATTTTTTTGTTGCTTTGTAACTTTTTTGTCTATTTTTTTGTCTCTTTTTTTGTAACATTATGTCTCGTTTTTGTTGTTTTGTGTCTTTTTTTTGTCTTCTGTGGTTGTGATCCTCCAGTAAATCCTCCATGGTTCAGTTCCAGGTGACTAAATGTTGTGTTCCTTTGTAGACACTCTGTGATCTGGAAGTTGTAATGTGGAAATGATAAACTGAGGATGAATGTTGATGAAGCTGAATTTATTTTTCTTCATAAAATTCAGGTTGTTCATGATGTTTAGTAAAAAGAGAATTCCTGAAATGTGAACAGTTCTGCAGTAAAACAAAGGAACCATTAGGAGTTGTGGTTATTTATGGGTTATTCTGCTGTGGTTTTACTGGTTTTACTGGATGTGGAAGCTGGACTAGAATCAGTTTTAATCTATTTAATCTGTTTTTATTCTGTGTTAAACTCTCCTGCAGCAGCATCAGGAGGCCTCACAGTTTCCTCTGAAGCTTCTTCTCTGTCGTCTCCTCCTCTCTTTCTCTTTTTTTTCCATATTCTGCCTCATTCTTTCCCCTCCCTGCTGGATTTGCTTTTCATGACGGCTTCAGGTCTGCTCTCTGCTGCTGGTAATTCATCAGTTCTTCAGCAAACAAGTGGAATGTGTTCATCAGACGGCTGCAGAGAAGAAGCGCCTCCTCTGGGACTCCATTTGGAGAATTACATCCTGGTTTAGTGGAAGCTTTAGGATGAAATGTGTGTTAGGAGGCCTGAGTGTTTAAATCACAGCTGAAAGGTACAAATGTGCAGCTCCACTAATAATTATTAACATGTCTGCGGGTTTATCACACGGCAGGCTCTGTGTTTCAGCCGCTTTCTGCTCTAAGACGTCTGTCAGGGAGGCTTTTTCTTTTACAGCGCCGGCTGCAAATCCAACTTGAGTTTTCTAATCGTGCCCCTGTGTCTGCTGCCGCTCTCATATTACAGCATCACGCTGCACACATTTCCCCACAACTCCTCTTTTATCACGTTCCCTCCCTTTATTCTGCTGCTGCTGCTGTGCCCCACTTCTTCTTCTCTGAGCGCACACACACACACACACACACACACACACACACACACACACACACACACACACACACGACCATGAACAGTTCATTAAGAATGTGTGCCTTTGGGCTGAAGTCTGCAGCTGAGTATTAGAGGACTTCTTGACTTCAAATGAAATAGCAAAACAGAATTATTTATAGTGTGTGTGTGTGTGTGTGTGTGTGTGTGTGTGTGTGTGTGTGTGTGTGGCTGGTGTTAGAGTGCCCCTGAACACTAAACCCCCTTCAGCATGTACAGCACAATTATATAGGTGCACACTTAGACACAAACACACACACACACTGCCTTCTTCTTCCCTTTCTACACACACACACACACACACACACACACACAGACACACACAGCTCTCCCACCTCTTACCTTTTTTAATGACAGAGTGGTCCAGGATGCCCAGGGCTGATCCTTCCTCCATTCCCTGTCAGACAGACACACACAGCTATCAGTTACCCACCGACTCACACACTACAACACAATAACACACACTACAACACAATAACACACACTACAACACAATAACACACACTATAACACAGTAACACACTCAGAGACACGGTGCCTTGTGTGTTTTCTGAGGCCGTGGTGAGATGAAGGTCCAACGTTTCCTCTCAGGATCCAGTAAATAATAAAAATAAATCTTCAAACCCGTTCAGTTCCATTCAGACGGATTATTTTACGCTTTACTCACATTTATGATACACAGCTAAAAATGAGAATAAAAGATGACTCTGGTATTCAGACGATGTCAAACCAAACGTATAATTAAGTGAATAAATAATAAGTTATTTCTACACATCAGATGTAAACTAAGGAGGCAGTTCTCCTCTTTACAATGACTCATTGAAACGTTTAAAGGAGGGGACACACTTTATCATATATATGTATTCTATGTGAATATAGACAGATGGATTTATGTGTGTATGCAGAAATACACACACATGTAAATATTTATGACTTATATAAATACTGAGACACACCTAAAGAACAAAAACAATATATTCACTAAATAAAGCATATATAATAAATACATAAAAGAAAGTAAAGATTACTGACATGTTTGCTTTAATAAATAATCTTATTAGACAAAATCAGTCGCCTCCTTTTACACACATCTCTCTATATATGTGTGTGTGTGTGTGTGTGTGTGTATTTGTAGTGTAATATGTTTAGACTAAATATAAATATAAACTAATATAGAAGATAAACAGCTTTACACACAGACACACACACTAAACATTACATGTAAGACATCTGCAAGAACTGCATAAATCTGAAGCTGTTTATCTTCTATATTAGTTTATATATTCTATAAACATATTATATATCAGAGTGTTTTAGTGGACTGTATTTATAAAAGCATAAAGCTGTTTATCTTCTACATTAGTTTATATATTTATACACACTATGAACACATTCTAACAGCATTGCAGTGACTCTAAGATATGATAACACATAAAACTATTTATCCTCTATTAGTTTATACATATTATTATAAACATATAGAACAGTGTTTTAGTGGACTGTATGTATAATAATATAAAGCTTTTTATTTTCTATATTACTTTATATTCACTATGAACATATTACAGTGCATATTTAATAAATTGTTTTACGTCAGTTATGAATATTTTCTGATATAAAACGCGTTTATTTTTCTTTATTTCCAGGAAAATAAAATCATAAAATAAACCCTCCTCAGTAAAAAATGAACCGAATCTGTTGGATTTTAAATCTGGACTGAATCCTCCACATTTCTCTGATCTCTGGATGTTTCTCTGGATCTAAAGCTGCAGGTCGGAGCGGCTCCGTGGCCGTCCTCCTCCCGTCCTCCTCCCGTCCTCCTCCCGTCCTCCTCCCGTCGCTGCGCTCCGGTAATGAGCGGAACATCGATTGGTCTCGGTGCGTCTCTGAGAGGAGCCAACAAACAGCGCAGCTGCTGCTCAGAGAGCCTCACGCACTGTTCTATGAGGAAAAGGTGCAGCACCGGGATGAATAAAGCCGGCTGAGGGAGAATAACCGCCGCTGTTTAAAAGACGTTTTATTGGCTGCAGCTCGTTGGAGCCACAAAGGAAGATGTCAGGACGTTCAATCCATCAGCGAGCAGACAGCAGGATGAACACATCTACATCTACGGTTTCTTTATTTTAAAGCAGAAAAATGTTTTTTATTTTTCACTCCAAAATGAATCTGGAGGATTTTTAGTAAAATGTAAAACCGGCTAAAGGCCTTCAGGTGGTTAAAATGAACAGGTGGAAAATTGAAAAATTCATGAAAATGATTAATAAAATATAATAGCTGTTAATTAAACTGGAAATGTAGTTTTTAATGTGAGGTTTTCTTAATAAATCGCGACTTTTTTAAAGAGAAAAACTAAACGTTCTGATTTGCCCTGAGGCCTTCTGCCTTCACGCGCCTGTTTTTTAAAGAATGAAGTTGTTTCTAAATATATTTTCTATAAAATCCGATACTCATAAAAAGAGCTGAATTTAACAAATCGAACGAGGTGTTTTTATCAACCCTCGGTGCGTCTGGATCAGGCGCGGATCACTTTTACGCACGGACTCCCAGCGCAGCGCCGCCGCAGCTACAGGAGGAAAAAAGGAGAAAAAAGGAGAAAAGAGTCACCTGAAGATCCTCCAGGCCGTGGTGTCCCAGGTGCATCCCCAGAGGTCCGTCCCCGAGAGCCGCAGCTCCTTCCCCGAGACCGTGCAGCAGCCGAGGGACGGCTGGATACTCCCGGCGGGGGTCGAGGCTCAGAGCCCGGTGCGACTGAGACAGCAGCCCCCCTTCCTCCGAGCGCGACCTCTGCGAGTGCCATGCCGCCTGCTGGTGCTGATGGATGGAGTTGATGGAGGGGTAGGGGTCCGACAGGTGGGAGTAGGCCGAGTCCTGGCTCTGGGAGTACGGGAGGGACGACTGGGGGTAAGGAGGGGGGAAGTACGGAGGCTGGAAGTCCGAGGCCGGAGTGTGGCAGAGCGGGGGAGCCGAGGAGTAGGCGGCCTGGTTGAGGGAGGACAGCTGGGAGAGGCGGCCGCTGGGAGAAGAGCCGCTGAGTCCGTCTGCGCGCTCCTGGACAGAAGAACAGAGTGGTCAGAGAGTTCCCCAAAGGAGCAAATCACAACCGATTATTTCACCCGATGACAGAGTCCCGGAGTCATTTTACGGATAAATTACACCAAAACACAAAAACGCACAACAACAACAAGAAGAAAGCAGCTGAGTGTAAAAGAAAAACCCATAAATGAAAGAATTTCCATTTTATTAGAGGCTGGAAATAGCAGCGGCGGCTGAAGGGATGAATTCTGGCAGGAGGAGCCTCTGGCTGAACGAACGGAGTCACAAAGGTCAGCGAGGAGCAGCGCAAAGGACAGGTAACACAACAACAAGAACACAACACAATGACACAGAGCAACACAACACAACAACACAACACAGCAGCAACACGTCCTCCGGGAGGGGCTCCATCTGCACCTCATAACGTGCCAACAGGAGCGCGCTGACCCCGGCGCGCACGGTTCTGGTTCCCGGCTTCACTGAGGAGAGCAAACGGTAATGTAACGTGACTCCACGGGTTCGACCCCTCCTGCTAACAGAATGTAGTCCACTAGCCACATTCCTGCTCACACACTTCCTGCTACAGTTTGATTTTTCTCAAAGCTGGGTCACCAGGATCGATGCGTCCATTTTCAGCCCGCTGGAGGAGGACTCTGAATTAAAACCACACTCATTCAAAGGACGGCTCTCTGCGGCCTGTCCCCGCTCCTGGACACTTTGCTGTGACTCAGACAAAGAGCATCTCTGCGGACTGATGCGACAGAAACCCTCCTTTGGACACTTGACATTTTATTTCACCGCAGAGCGAAAAACAGCTCAAATCTATCCTTAGTTTATTTAATTGAAATCCAAAAATCACAGAGAATTTTTACACTCTGAAAGCTTGTTGAGGTGTCATTTGTTTAAAAAAATTCAACTCACTGTTGATATCTTTTCTCTGCACCATAAATTGCACCAATTTTTTGCTATTTTTAAAGTGATGATTGCGAATATTACGCACGTTTTACGCGCCGTCCTGCAGCTTTAATCCACTGACAGCAGGCAACAGAAACAAACTGTTTTATAAATGTAGGCTGCTTAGTGCTGAGGAGACGTCAGCCTCCTAAAAGTGCTCAGAACACTCACCATAGCCGAATAGGTGTGGATTAACATCTGGACCGCTCTGGATTCCCCAAAAGTGAAACTCAGCGCATGAAGGTGTCACCAGAAGCTCCGTAATCCAGGCCGCTCTTATGGCTCCATCAAAGTCGGAGGCGTCGGTATTTACTTTTCCTTATCTCTCAGAGCTCTTTACGCGCAGATGAAAAGCTGCAGCCAGACACACACACGCGCGCACAACACGCACAGAGTCCTGCAGCCTCTCCATGAGCGCACTACTTATAGGGTCTGCGCGCACCCGGCATGATGAGGGGAGGGGTCGACAGGGTCCACTTCTCTTAAAGAGATATTTTCACTCAGCAGCTCGTAAATTCACCCTCAGCTGTGCCGTCAGATGTTCCTTTTAATTCTGTTGGGGATTTTACACACCGAGTGACACCATAAAATAGTTTTTTTTTCTTATGAAATATCTAAAAAAAAAAAGTGTTACCATGAAATCAGATTCTGTGATTTTTATCTCCAGGATTTTTGATGTTTTTACGCACAGATATCCACGTTGCTACAGTAAAAAATATCCTTAGAGATTAGACATGTATGGTTTTAAATGTAAAAGATTGACACTTTCTCCAACAATTTTAATTCCATTTAAATGTGTCTGAATCTGAATTTATTTAGCTGAAATATCTTCTTAGAAAAGGCCAACCTGTGCAGCTTTTTACGCACAAACAACAGAAACAGCCGCAGAAATAAGAAGCTCACCAGTGAAAAACGTTTCTTTACCTGGACTCCGTCAGTCTTGGTCCGGGATTTCCAGAGCATGGTGGCGGTCTGTGCGTCAGGATGCAGCCGAAGGGGTTAAAGAGAGGCGGCGGATGGAGAGGAGACGGGCTGGAGGTACGGAGAGGAGTGAGTTAGTTCAGGAGGGACGCAGGAGTTTGTATGGATGAGTCACAGAGAACAGAGACAGGCTGGGGGAGGAGGGGGGTTAAAGAAACGGAGGGCGGGAGGTGACGGGGGGGGGGGGGGGGGTCTGAAAACTTTATCCACGGTTGGTGCGTAAAGGACGGGATGAGGATGGAGCTGTTGGAGATGATCACTGATTAAAACAAAGACGCGCTTTTCTTACTGTACCTCCAACATAAAGTTGTGATTTTTGTTTTTATATAAGTGAATAAATTCCAAACTTTATCCACGGTTGGTGCGTAAAGGACGGGATGAGGATGGAGCTGTTGGAGACAGGAAGAGGAGAACTAATTCCAGTCAGAGATGCGTTCTTCCTACAGTGTTCTTACCGCTGCAGGTCAGTTCATTCTATAAACTTGTCATCTTTGTTTTTTTATAAGGGCATAAACTCCAAACTGAGAACTTTGTCCAAACTTCCGGGTAATAAATTGCAGTTTATTACATTTATTAGATGACTTCTGACGCATTCTGTGATTAAAACTGATTTAATAACTCCGTATTTCCTTGTTGTGAAAAATGTCATGACTTTGTTTTTCTCCTGTGGAACTTAATGACTAATCTCGTTCACTTAGGATACAAATAAAAACACATTAAACTCTCAGAAATGTGGACAGAGTGAACCTTCACCCAGAACTTCCTCAGTCTGTGCGCGCCCTCTGCTGGTGACTGAGGGGAAGAGGATTCCATGAAGTGAAGCTCCTTTTAGCTCCATCAGCTGGAGCTGCTGCAGACTCTTTCAGGTTGATTCTGCTGCTGGAAAATGTCTGGATGCTGCTAAAACAGAGAGTGACCGTTCTCTACCAAAATAGTTCTTTATTGAAGGCCTTTACATTCCAGCACTCAGGTGTTCTCTGCAGGTTTACTGGATGCAGACTGAAGAAAGCTAAAAAGGTTCAGTCGCATTATTAGGGAACATTCACACAAAAACACATACTTTGTCTCATTTTCTGATTAAACTTGATCATAAAAACAAAAAGCAACACATTATCCATGTCAGGTTCAGAATAAACACAGTCTGGCTCCGTTTTACTGTTTCTCAGTGAGAACTCCTTCAGAGAGCAGCTTCACTTCAGGGACTTCTCCAGGTTCCTCATCCTGCTCAGAGCTCCTCTGTGGCTGCTCTCCATCACGTCTCTGATCTCCTGCTGACAGACCGGACACTGCTGGGCGACGGCACTCAGAGCCTCCTCCAGAACCTCCTCGGTGTGTCGGTCCGGCAGAGCGCCGGCCTGACCCAGCATGCTGAGGGTGTGTCTGAGCCATCCCTCCTCCCGGATCAGGCCGCAGACGGACGGCTGGACCCGGACGCAGCCTCCCAGAGCCTGGAGACTCAACCTCCAGAGCTCGGCCGCCTCGTCCCAGCTCTGCTCCCAGCCGGGGCTCACCTTCACCGGGCCGGAGCCGGAGTCCAGGGCGCCGCGGAGGAACCGGAGAGCTGCAGAGAAGAAACGCCGCTGAGCAGCTTCCACCGAGCCTGGAAGGTAGAAAACAGCTCAGGACCACAAACGTTCACTGGAGAACAGACACCACGTTTTATTCACAGTTCTTATTGTTGTTAGAAATTTAAAAACCGTTGAATTCTAACGTTCCTCAAGTCCATAAAGGAGTTAACTCTGAAACTTTACAGCCAAAGCTCCGTTCTCCCTGGAGGAGCAGCTCACTCATTCATTCACACACACCACGTTTTCTGGGTATTTTTCTGAAGAAATGTGTCGAGAAAACAACTAAACCAACATTCAGGCTGTCTCCAGATTAAAATCTGTCATTTTGTCCTCCTGAATGTTTCACAGGCTCAGCAGAATAAACTGAATGAAGCTGATAAAGTCTGCTCCTTTCACCTCACAGCTCCACCAGGACCAGAAACACACAAACAGCTCACTGAGGATTTATGCAGCAGGACACTAGGAGCTCGTTTTTCTGATTATTTTCTGAGGAAATGTCTGAAAAAAGGCACATTTCTAACATTAAATATCAAATACTGTGATTTTGAACGACTAAGCTCAAACTTTGGTTGTTTTCACGCATTGCTGGACAAAAAACTGAGATTTCTGGTTTTACTTCTAAAAGACTGTCCCGTTCAGCCTCACCTGAAGGAGACGACTTCAGCCGGCCAATCATGAGTCCCAGAGTGCAGTAATTGGCTGCCAGGACCAGGAGGCGGGGCTTATTCACCAAAACAGGAAGTGCTTCACTCAGTAGGACCTCCAGGGTTCTGAAACAGGAGTCCTTCCTGGAAAACAGTTTGAATTTTAATTGAAATTAAACCCATCAGCTGAGGCTTTAATGAGGTTTAATGGGAGTATTTCACACATG
The DNA here is from genome assembly GCF_021347895.1 of Acanthochromis polyacanthus. Lineage (NCBI taxonomy): Eukaryota > Metazoa > Chordata > Actinopteri > Pomacentridae > Acanthochromis > Acanthochromis polyacanthus. The sequence goes on from NC_067123.1 coordinate 1,814,137, forward strand.
AAGCTGCTATCTGACTCTATGAGGCTTTAATGAGGTTTAATGTGGTTTAATACCCGACTCTCTCCGGCTCCGTCACGGTGAAGTTCAGGAGGGCTGAGCAGGCCGTCTCCATGCTGGGATCTCTGGCCATCGTCGCCGCTCCTTTCTCCTTCATGGAGGTCCAGCACCGGGACAGGAAGTCCACCAGCAGCGCCGGAGCGTCCAGGCCGAGCAGAACCTTCCTTGGACCTTCTTCTGCCGACAGGTGGCACAGAGCTGGGAGGAGATACCTGCAGGAGGAGGAGGAAGATGGGCCACAAACTGACTTTGAAATGGTCCAGAATGGCTTCAAATTTGTCCACAGTGACTCAGCATTTGTCTGAAATGATAATAACTTGTCTGAAACATCTCAAAAATGGTCCAAAAGAACTTAAAACGTGTCCAGGCTGTCTAGAAAGACTCCAGTGTTATCCTGAAAGATTAAATACTGTCCAAAATGACTAAAACAGCTCTAAACTGTCTCAAAAATGGTCTTAAACTCTGTAAAATCATCCACAATGACTCATGATTTCTCCTAAATAACTCAAAACTTGTGTACATTGATTAAAAACTCATCCAGAATTCCTCAGTTTGTCCAAAATGACAAAAACCGATCCAAATTCACTGGAAAACAGGCAGAAAAAAAACCTCCAATCTGACTCTAAACTGGTCCAAAATACTTTGAAACTTCTCCAAAGTGAATCAAAAATTGTCCAAAATGATTCCCAATACACCACAGTTCAACAGTTTGTTCATGGAAAAAAAACGCTGTTCTTTTACAAATAAGGACATTTCTGAGCGACCCCAAACTGAACCATAGTGTACATCTTTACCTGCAGAACTTTGGGTTCGTTCTTTCCCCTCTGACAGATTATTAACTATCAGGATGGTCCTAACCTCAGAGGCTTGCTGTGTTACCTTCCTAATAATAATAATAATAATAATAATAATCACCTCAGAGCCTCGCTGTGTTTCCTTACTAATAATAATAATATTAATAATAATAATAATAATCACCTCAGAGCCTCGCTGTGTTTCCTTACTAATAATAATAATAATAATAATAATAATAATAATAATCACCTCAGAGGCTTGCTGTGTTTCCTTACTAATAATAATAATAATAATAATAATAATAATAATAATAATCACCTCAGAGCCTCGCTGTGTTTCCTTACTAATAATAATAATAATAATAATAATAATAATAATAATCACCTCAGAGCCTCGCTGTGTTACCTTCCTAATAATAATAATAATAATAATAATAATAATAATAATAATCACCTCAGAGCCTCGCTGTGTTACCTTCCTAATAATAATAATAATAATAATAATAATCACCTCAGATCCTCGCTGTGTTTCCTTACTAATAATAATAATATTAATAATAATAATAATAATCACCTCAGAGCCTCGCTGTGTTTCCTTACTAATAATAATAATAATAATAATAATAATAATAATAATCACCTCAGAGGCTTGCTGTGTTTCCTTACTAATAATAATAATAATAATAATAATAATAATAATAATAATAATAATCACCTCAGAGCCTCGCTGTGTTTCCTTACTAATAATAATAATAATAATAATAATAATAATAATAATCACCTCAGAGCCTCGCTGTGTTACCTTCCTAATAATAATAATAATAATAATAATAATAATAATAATCACCTCAGAGCCTCGCTGTGTTACCTTCCTAATAATAATAATAATAATAATAATAATAATAATAATAATAATCACCTCAGAGCCTCGCTGTGTTTCCTTACTAATAATAATAATAATAATAATAATAATAATAATCACCTCAGAGCCTCGCTGTGTTTCCTTACTAATAATAATAATAATAATAATAATAATAATAATCACCTCAGAGCCTCGCTGTGTTTCCTTACTAATAATAATAATATTAATAATAATAATAATAATCACCTCAGAGGCTCGCTGTGTTTCCTTACTAATAATAATAATAATAATAATAATAATAATAATCACCTCAGAGGCTCGCTGCCCGTCCAGGCTTCGTTCTCCTCGCTGCTCCAGTGCTGGAGGTTCTGCTCAGAGCCGTCTTCCTGCAGGTGTTTCCGGCTGTAGCTGATCAGAAACGGGAGCAGTTTGGTCACTTCCTCCCTCAGACAGGAAGTCTCCTCGGCCAACCACGAGCACAGACAGCGGAAGGTGGCGAAGACGAACGGGTCGTCATAGCGACTCGGATCCACCTGACAGGAAGTAAACAGACCAGGAGGATTATTACAGCGCCGGTTTATCCGTCCAGTAATTATTCAATAATTCACTTTAATCAGTCTGACTGCAGCTTGTTAAATTAATATGGTCTCTGGTTTATCTGCTCATCTATGAAGGAGGAAGAGGAGGAGGAGGATGAGTCATGGACATTTATCATCTTGGACTTTAAGAATCAACATTCAACCAGTTAATCAATAAAACTATCAGCAGGTTGATCAACAGTGAGAATAATAGTTTTCTGAACGTCTGACAGAAGCTGAAATAATCAACAAAAACAGTGAAATAAGGTGCAGAGAATAGAATTATTAGTAAAATGTTGATTAAAAGTAGTATTTATAGAGAAAACATTTAGTGTCCTTTGGTGTTTAACTTGTGATTCTTTCAAAACAATATTTTATTCCTGTCTTTTTCTCTTTTTCTCCTGAACCAACAAAAATGCCTCCAAATGTTTTAATTGTTTTTTTAGAACCGGCTTCCTGTGAAATTTTTAAATAGTAAAGAATTAAATAATGTAATAAAATGACTGGAAAGAATAACAGGAATCTAATTTAATGCAAAGAAATAATGAGCAGAAATCAGGACTGTTTGTGAGCAGAGAGGACACCAAGTTTTAGCTTCATTAATTAACCGACTAATCACTGAAAGTCTCTCATTAACGATATTCCAGACGAGTTAACCAGCTGTACCTTTATTTACTGTGGATTTAGACATTTCTGCACAGAACCACTGTGGTTCGATCAACAGGTAGGAAAGTTCATGTGACCTCCTCACCTGCTGCAGGTAGAACATGAGAGCAGAGAAGGCCTCCTCCAGAACCCCCAGAACCTGACGGCTCTGCTGCAGACTGAGACCAGACACGGAGATCTGAGGAGACGTCTGCAGACACGCCTGCTCTATGGACGCCTCCATGATCCGGTAACAACCTGAGGAGGAGGAGGAGGAGGAGGAGGAAGAGGAGGAGGAGGAGGAGGAAGAGGAGGAGGAGGAGGAGGAAGAGGTGGAGGAGGAGGAAGAGGAAGAAGAGGAGGAGGAAGAGGAGGAAGAAGAAGAGGAAGAGGAAGAGGAGGAGGAGGAGGAAGAGGAGGAAGAGGAAGAAGAGGAGGAGGAGGAGGAAGAGGAAGAAGAGGAGGAGGAAGAAGAGGAAGAAGAAGAGGAGGAGGAAGAAGAGGAGGAGGAGGAAGAGGAGGAGGAGGAGGAGGAAGAGGAGGAGGAGGAAGAGGAGGAGGAGGAAGAGGAGGAGGAGGAGGAAGAGGAGGAGGAGGAGGAGGAAGAGGTGGAGGAAGAGGAAGAGGAAGAGGAGGAGAAGAATTTCTCTCAAATGATTAAAAATGATCCAGAATGACTGAAAATTTGCAGAATAACACTAAATTTGTCCAAGATGCTGTAAAAATCATCCAAAATGACTTGAAAATGAGCCAAAATTGCAGAAATGTCCAGAATTACACAAAGGTTGTCAGAGATGACAAAAATCTTCCCACAATGACCGAAAAATTGACCAGAATGACTTTAATCTGTTCAGAATGAACAGAAAATTATTTTAAAATGACTGAAACCTAAATGGACACATTCTATGTTGCTGTGGTTTCTGATCATCAATAACTAATAAATAAATGCTGCATTTCTGACATACGGGGGAATGAGCAGCCTTGGAGGAGGACTGATCTCTGCTTTTCTGGTTCTTATTTTGTGACACACTGAACCTTCTTAAACAGCTCTAACTCTTGTGCTTTTGGACGTTAAACCTGTTCATACAGCAGCTTTAATCACATAACCTTCCTGAGCTCTCTAACCCGTGTTTGTGGCTCCACTTCTTCTCGTCTCCAAACATTAGAACCTTCCAGACGTTCTGATCTTTATCTCACCTGTCAGAGTTTGCTGCAGCTCTGGGCTCACATCACTCCCTGGTGGTTCTTCTAGACCCATCCGGACCTCCACACAGGCCCGGTTCACCAGCAGGCAGCAGAACTTGGGGGGTCCCACCAGCTCCCAGCCCTGCAGGTCCAGCAGACAGGCGCTGAGGACCAGGACCGGTCCGATCTGTTTGGGCGTTAGCTTGGCCTGCATCACGGGCCTCAGCGCTGCCCAGACCCGGCTCACCGCCCCCTTCAGGTCCTCGCTCTGGGCCGCCATCCCAGCAGGGGGCAGGAACTGGACCAGCTGGGAACACATACCGAGCCGGTTCTGGTCTGACGACTGGCAGAAGTCTTTGGAGAGTCGGACCAGCAGAGCCAGGAGTTGTGCAGAGTGTCTGCTCCACGCTTTGGTTCTGGTTTTACCGGACAGGAGGCGGCCGAGCAGGGCCAGCCCCCTCCCCCGGCTCAGAGTCTGGTTCTGTTCCACCGCCTGGCACAGAGCCGGGACAGCAGCTCGGCTCAGGAGCTGGTCTGGACCTCTGGGGAGCCCACAAACCGCCGTCAGAACCTGGTAGCAGTCTGCAGCCATGGCCTCGTCCAGCCTGGAGGACGCTTCTGGAGACGTTCTGGTTGCATCGTCATCTTTCTGCTTGCTGGTCTCCCCGACCGGATCCACGTTTGAGACATCAGCTGCTTTCTTCTCCGGACTCTGCCCGGCCCGGTCCTGGTTCTGCTGGTTCTCCAGGCCGTTGGCTAAGATGCCCAGCAGCAGGGGGACGGTGGAGAGCAGCTGGGGGTGGGAGGCCATGTCTGGGTCGGTGCTCAGGGCGGCCAGCAGAGCCGTGCCCAGAGACAGCAGCTGTTCTGGGGGTAACACTGAGCTGTCACTGCCTCGGACCGCCGTCATCAGGAGCCGGGCCGGAAGGTTCAGACCCACGGCCTGGAAGAGCCGCTGCAGGGTGGGCTGGTCCAGCTGGCTGGCCGGGCAGAGCCGAGTTACCTAGAGACGACAACATCAGAGGACTTTAGAGTCAGTACTGCAAGAAAACACAACAATCCTGCAGGAAAACGACCTAAACAGTCACTTTACTGCATCATAGAAAGATTCTGATATCAGACAGGGTTTCTAATCAACTTACAGTTTCATAAACTAAAGTAGAATTCATTCATTTAAATATTCTTAAATTACTGTTCTTAGTGTCCTTGTGTTTTTTATTTTATCTTTAGGTTTCATTAAGGTCATAAAACAAGATCATAACTGCTCTAAATACGTGAAACGTGGATGATAGCTCCATGAAAGAACTGAAATTTGGTTTTCTGAGCCTTAAAAGCAGCTTTAGATGTAAAAATGAGGCTCACAGCTGTTAAAGTCTGTAGCAGCATCAGAGGAACATTAATACCCTATTGTTGGCTTTTAATTCCTGTAAATTGACTGTAACCTCCCAGTTTCGTCTCAGACCCACCAGCAGCAGAGCAGCCAGCGTGTGACTGTCGTTTTTCGCGTGTTTCAGGGCATGGAGGCATCGCTCCATCACCGCCAGCTGGGCTTCGGTCAACCCGCCTCCAGAGCCCCTCTCCGGGCCTCCACCTTCCCCTCCGCCCCGATCCTCTCCTCCCGGAGGCTGGCTGCTCTTCACCCCGGCAAGGTCGGCCATAGTAACCTCGATATCTTGATGGAAAGAGGAGTAAAAAGGAGGAAAACTTAACAAAAACCGACAGAAACTCCGGCTGCTGATCACGGCTTTAGCCACACGCCGCTGCGGACAGCCGGTGGAGCCGAAATTAATGCCCCTCGGTCGGTTAGCTAAAGCATTCTTAGCAGCGGTTATCTAAAAAAAAAGGACTTAAAATCTGGAAAAGTGGCCGTTACTGAAACAACTTACTTTGTTGACAGACCTGCACACGCGACTACAGCTCGTTGGCGCTCACCAGGAAGTAAAGTGTCAAAACATCCTGTCGGGAGCCAATGAAAACAGCCCAACAACACCCGGGAACCAATCAGAGCACGGCTTGTTAGAAGGCGACGGCGCCATTTGAGCCCGAAATCTAACGTAGGAGAACGGCTTTAGCCCTTACATGAGGCTGAAGTTCGGTTCCGGATCGGAGTTAAGGGAAACTTAACTTACAGCTCTGGGCGACTGATTGTATAATTTATTCTACATTTTAATGTACATTATAGTTTTTTTTTAACTTTATCTAAACATGTAACGCTGTTTGAAACTAACTTTTAAATATACAAAGCTTTTATTTTTTGTGACAATGTGCAAAAAATACATTTAATTTAATTTAATTAGATAGATAGATAGATAGATAGATAGATAGATAGATAGATAGATAGATAGATAGATAGATAGATAGATAGATAGAAGTTTTGGCACCCCCATTTTTTTCCAGAAAATCCACCATTTCTCCCAGAAATTGTTGCGATTATAAATGTTTTTGGTATACACGTGTTTATTTCCTTGATATGCATTGGAAAAACACAAAAAATCTGAAGAATTCAGCCAAAATTGACAGAATTTTAAACAAAACTCAAAAAAATGGGCCAGACAAAATTTTTGGCGCCCTCAACTGAGTATTTGTTTTCACACCCTTTGAAAGAAATAACTGAAACCAATCGCTTCCCAGAACCATCAACAATGTTCTAACAGCTCTCAGATGAAATTCTGGACCCCTCTTCTTTTGCAAACTGCTGCAGGTCTCTCAGATTTGAAGGGTTCCTTCTTGCAACAGTAGCTTTGAGATCTCTCCATCTGTGTTCAATGGGATTTAGATCTGGACTCATTGCTGTTACTTTAGAACTCTCCAGAACTTTGTCTCCAACCATTTCTTGGTGCTATTTGAGTTGTTTGGTCGGTCATTGTTCTGCTGGAACACCCATGACCTCTGCTTTTTATAGTCTCCAGATTTCATGATTCCTTGCACACGGTCAAGACAGGCAGCGCCAGAGGCAACAAAACAACCCCAAAACATCTGTGAACCTCCTCCATGTCTGACTGTAGGTTCTGTGTTCTTTTCTTTGTAGGTCTCGTTCCATTTTCTGTATAAAGTAGAATGATGTGCTTTTCCAAAAAGCTCTAGCTTAGTCTCATCTGTCCACAAAATGTTCTGACAGAAGGACTGAGGCTTACTCAGGTACATTTTTGCAAACTCCACTCTGGCTCTTTTATATCTGTTTGTCACCAGTGGGGTTCTCCTTGGTCTCCTGCCGTAGCGCTTCTTCTCATTCAGACGTATGGTCTGGTCCGAGCAGACACTTTTGCATCCTGAGTCTGCAGGACAGCCTGGATCTGTGTGGAAGTTGACTGAGGATGTTTATCCATCACTGGAACAATCCTGCGTTGCAGTCTTACAGACTCTTTGGCCTCTGTAGGTAAATGCAGTCCAGATGTGACCTGGCCTATATATATTAGGTTTAGATCTGGACCTGGTCTTATGTGGTCTAAATGCAAAAAAGAAGCAAAATGTCACATTTTGCATTTCCACAAATCAGATTAATCAAATTAAGATTTCAGCGTTTTGAGACTATGTTCTGAAGACTCTTAACCTCTGTAGGACAATCTGGTTGACATTTGATCATTCTGCCTATAGTGGGTTTAGATCTGGACCTGGTCTAATGGGATCCAGATGTTAAATAATAATCATAAAAATAAAGACAAAGCAAGATCTACCAAAAAACAGAATAAAGGCTTCATAAATGTAAATGTAGATATTGTACATGAATAATACTTTCCCTGAAAATCTAATACTGTTTTACTTCATTAAATTGTAAGAAATGAAAAGGGAGAATCAGTGGTTGAGAGCTGAGAGTTGAATTTCCCTTAACTTTACCCTTAAGGGTCGAAACGGAAACTAACTTCAGGGCAGGATTCAGGAGGCTGTGTTACTTAATGTAGCCAAAGAAGACATTTTATTTAATACGCCATTTCTCATTATTGTTATTTATTTTAAACACTAAAAATCAGGAGGAACATGACCAGAGTTTTGCAGATTAAATGTTGCGTCGCGCTGTTTTTGTTGTTGATCGGCAGGTGCGGATACCGGAAGTAGCAGGATGTAACCGGCTGTAGCCAGATTATTGTCTGTGAGGCTAATTTAAGACACAGAAGCAGATAAACTAGGATTGGAATAGGCGTTTGTATAATTTTATGTGCGCATAACGGAACTGTATAGATGCTGTTTTATTTAAATATCTTAAAGTTGAGCTGTTGTGCTTCTGTCGACCGTTAATGTCTTCAACAATCGCGTCGCTTTACGCTGAAATCCGCCGTTAGCTCCGTGCGTCGCCGCCGCTAACTTGACGGTCGCTACTGGAAGCATAGACATATAATAAGGAGTAGACGCCGCTCGGGGTGCTGCGCAGCGAGAAATACGGCCGCTTTCTTGGTCCGGTCACCCGCTCCACTCAGCGCTGTTTGACAGCGCATTTAATCCATCTTAACTCTGAATATTAAACTGATTTTCACGCATTTTTATTTTTATTTTTTGCTGCAAACGTCATACATGTAGCTATGATACAGGACAAATGGTTCAGCGTATTTTAATATTCATAGCAGGAATAATAGATAATAATAATAATAATAATAATAGGTAATAGAATATTCTGATACTAAGCTCGACTGTAGACAGGTATTTTACAAACACTGTAAACACACACACACTAATATATGTTAGAGAAGCAGATAATGGCAGTAAAGTCAATTATTTTAATAATTTGAAGAGACAATATATGATTACACTTTAAATATATATATAAACAAAATACTGACTAATGAACACATATTTCCATATAAAACTATATATATATATATATATATATATATATATATATATAAATTATATCCATAGTCTATATATGATTTCTATGATAATTTTCTCTGATATATTGATTATATTGATACTCCATACATGATTTATTTATGTAGTATGATTTTCTCTGATATATAACTTTTATCTATTACAGCCTGTATATATGTGAATGATGTTGTTACTCCATCTATGATTTATATATATTCATTTTCTCTGATATATAACTTCTATCTATTGTTTTATATAGAAATATGTGTTCATTAGTCAGTATTTTGTTTATATATGTATATATAGCATAATCATATATTGTCTTTTCAAATTTTTAATATAATTGACTTTACTGCCATTATCTGCTTCTCTAACATATATTAGTGTGTGTGTGTTTACAGTGTTTGTAAAATACCTGTCTACAGTCGAGCTTAGTATCAGAATATTCTATTACCTATTATTATTATTATTATTATTATCTATTATTCCCGCTATGAATATTAAAATACGTTGAACCATTTGTCCTGTATCATAGCTACATGTATGACGTTTGCAGCAAAAAATAAAAATAAAAAACGCGTGAAAATCAGTTTAATATTCAGAGTTAAGATGGATTAAATGCGCTGTCAAACAGCGCTGAGTGGAGCGGCTGACCGGACCAAGATGGCGGCCCCACCGCTCGTCAGCCCCAATAGGCAGTAGCGGTCGATGCGGCGTCTGCTCTTTATATATGTCTATGTTTATATATGTCTATGACTGGAAGTACCAGGATGTAACCGGAAGTAGCAAGATTTTCGTCCGTAAGGTTAATTTAAGACGCAGAAGCAGATATACTATGGTTAGAATAGGTGTTTGTGTAATTTTACCGTACGTATAACGTAACTGGATGATTATTATTTATTTAAATGTATTTAAATAAGTTGAGCTGTTGTGCTTCTGTCGATCTTTAAAGTCCCCATTGGTCACGTCGCTTTACGCTGAAATCCTCCGTTAGCTGTGCGTAGCCGCTAACTTGACGGTCGGCGGACGCGCATCAGCTGTACGGAGAGAAACACTGACCCAGTTTACTGCACCGGGACAGCACCGACGACGACACGGCGGAACACGGCGACCGACCCGGAGCGACGGTCTGACCCGCTGCCTGCCACCGTCAGTTCCCAGTTGCGCTTCAGAATCCACGCCGCCGCCGGAGGATCCCGGTCGGTGGATCGGAGGTGTCAGCAGCTGTTAGCCGCAAGGTGCTTTAACCGGATTATCCAGGTGGGATACGTTAAGGTGAGCAGCCTGCAGCGGGTCCTCAGAGCCGCTCAGAACGACAGGTGTCACGGTGGTGAGGCAGAGGGCTGCTGGTTCGGTAACCGGCCTGTAGGAAACCATGTGACAGCTGCAGACACACCGGAGCTCTGCTGGTTCCAGGCTGGTAGATCCATAATGCAGGAGAACCACCATTTTGTCTGATATATTATCCTTCCAGTGCGTTGATTCACGCGTTTCATGTGACTGACAGAACTGCTCTTATGCACCGAGTCCTGTCCTGAATCTGCCGATGAAAATAAATCCTCTATAGAGTGGATCTTCTCTAACAGATACCTGATAATCATGATCCAGAACTGATTTTTGATTTGTTTTATCAATATTAAAGACTTAAAATAGTCATAGATCCATTCAAAATGTGTGTCTGGTCAAACTTTAACACATCAGATTCTAGTGATTTTAGAGCCTCAACAGGTGGAGAAATGTGGACCACAGACTGGATTTTATTAGAAATATGGATCCATCCATAAATACACACTGACAGGAATTTTATGGAGACACTAGACCAGTCTGGACTGGAGATTTGACTCTTTATTCCCATTTAAAGGGCCAATAAATGTTTTTTTATGGTAATTTTGAGCCATAGTGATTAATTCTGGACACATTTACAGTAATTTTGGACAGATTTTACATTATTTTGGGCAAATCTTGCCAAATTGCAGATTGTTTTTAGTCATTTTGGACAGATCTTTGGGTTTATTTTTGCACAATTTGGACTAATTTTGTACAAGTTTCATGTCCAAATAGTAAGAAACTGTACCACACATCGGGTTCTACTGATGTTACAGCCTCAACAGTTGGAGAAATGTGGACCAAGGACTGGTTTTTAGTAGAAACATGGATCCATCCATCCATAGATATACACTGACAGGAACTTTATGGAGACTCTAGAACAATCTGGATTGGAGATTTTGCACTTTCTTTCCATTTTAAATGGCCAGTATGTATTTGTTATTGTCATTTTGAATCATTTTGAGTAATTCTGGGCACATTTTGGGTCATTTTAGGCAGATTTCATTTCAAAATAGCAAAAGACTAGAGGACTAGGATGTTCTGGAGCTATCATACCACCCTCATTTGAAATAATATTACACTTTTTCTAATAAGCATTCATTGTTGACATTTTTGGACAATTTTTCAGTCATTTTAGACAAAATTTGGTTTATTTTGAACAGATTTTAAATCAAAACATCTTAAAACTGGAACCTTGTCTGGTCCAACTTTAACCATCAGATTCTACTGATGTTAGAGCCTCAACAGTTGGAGAAATGTGGACCAAGGACTGTATTTTAGTAGAAACATGGATCCATCCATAGATAAACACTGACAGGAACTTTATGGAGACACTAGACCAGAAAACATTTTCTTCCATTTTCAAGGACCACAACTGAACTTTGTGGCTTCAGGAGTAATATTTTTGGAGATACTGAGCTCTTAAAAGGGCTTCCAACAAAGATATTTTTGAGGCTGTAAATGGAACCCCTCACAGGTCTGAAAACATAAAGAGTTCAGATTCACATTCAGCCAAACATTTAACAGAATTTAGTTTTGGGTCCCAAAAAAACCAATAAGTAAAGTGTTAGTCTAACCCTACAGCAACATACTCCTGTATTCTGACAGAACGGACCCTTTTATATGGATCTAATCAGGTTCTTGACGTTTCCTTTCAGTGTTGCCTGAAAAAGCAGAAGCAGACTCATCAGTCAGAGGCAGAGCTGCAGCACGTTTACTGAGCTGTTGCAAATCGATCTCTGGGACAGTAAACAGACTGTTTTGGTCAAAACAAGACATTTGAGGATGTTGTCTTGAGCTTTGGAAGCAATGATCTGCATTTTCTACCATTCTATAGAGCAAACTATGACGTGATTAATAAAAAGGGCTAATGGAACCGTTAGCTGGAGCTTTAGACATCAGTGACGTCCAACAGAAGTGGAAATAAGAAGCTGAAAGGAAACAAAGCAGATAAAACCAAGAAATGAGTGGTAAAAGGCATGAAAATGTTAATATCTACTGCTACCATGGTGCTCTGGCTTTGTGCTGCTGCAAGAGAGGAAATAAATAGAGTTAATGAGAAAGAAAAAGCAGCTAAAATGAGTTTGATTACTGGAAAAAAGAGCCTGAATCCTCTGGAGAAGATTATGTAAGAAGTTAGCTAGTGATGGCGTGAGTTCAGATGTACGGAGAACATGGGATGTCTTCATGGTTTATTCATTATTTAGTCGTGTGATTCTTCCATACTCAGGGATTTTCTTGTTGTTGATTCTTGCTTTGCCTTCATTTAAATGTTATTTTAGGATTAGGATGCTGTCAAAGCAAAGTGGGAGGTTTGTTGCTGTTGTTGTTGAAGGATTCTGCATAAAGTAGAAATAAAAGCAGCTTATTTTCCTCCCTGTCGCAGCCAGAAGAAGCAGTGCGTGGGCTGTGGTGTCATCAGAGGAAGCTCCATCAACCTGAGGAAGCACTCAGAGAGGCTGGATTGGTCTGAACACACATCATTGTTCAGCTGGAGCCTCTGAGGAGGGTGTAATGGCCGAGCTGTCATCAGTCCAGGTGACCGAGGCCACCTGAGCGTCAGCAGCAGCCTCTGGACGTTCACAGGAACTAAAAATCCTCCCTGTGGCTTCAGCAGCTTCAAGGAGGAGGAACAACGTGATCGGATCGCTCACATTTTCTGCTGTGGATTTATTTTTACCTGCAGCTTCCTTTTCTCTGTTTCCTACCTGGGCCAGAAAAACAAGCACAGCGGGATCACTGAGTGTTTGTGGGTTTATCTGAGCTGCTGATTACAGCAGAGGAGGCTGTGGGAGGTCAGCAGGCAGGAATGGAGATCCACGGTACAGGTTAGTAAAGAAAAACACTACTATAGATCCACAGATACAGGTTAGTAAAGAAAAACACTACTATAGATCCACAGTACAGGTTAGTAAAGAAAAACACTACTATAGATCCACGGATACAGGTTAGTAAAGAAAAACACTACTATAGATCCACAGATACAGGTTAGTAAAGAAAAACACTACTATAGATCCACAGTACAGGTTAGTAAAGAAAAACACTACTATAGATCCACAGATACAGGTTAGTAAAGAAAAACACTACTATAGATCCACAGATACAGGTTAGTAAAGAAAAACACTACTATAGATCCACAGTACAGGTTAGTAAAGAAAAACACTACTATAGATCCACAGATACAGGTTAGTAAAGAAAAACACTACTATAGATCCACAGATACAGGTTAGTAAAGAAAAACACTACTATAGATCCACGGATACAGGTTAGTAAAGAAAAACACTACTATAGATCCACAGTACAGGTTAGTAAAGAAAAACACTACTATAGATCCACAGTACAGGTTAGTAAAGAAAAACACTACTATAGATCCACAGATACAGGTTAGTAAAGAAAAACACTACTATAGATCCACAGTACAGGTTAGTAAAGAAAAACACTACTATAGATCCACGGTACAGGTTAGTAAAGAAAAACACTGCTATAGATCCACAGTACAGGTTAGTAAAGAAAAACACTACTATAGATCCACGGATACAGGTTAGTAAAGAAAAACACTACTATAGATCCACGGATACAGGTTAGTAAAGAAAAACACTACTATAGATCCACAGTACAGGTTAGTAAAGAAAAACACTACTATAGATCCACAGATACAGGTTAGTAAAGAAAAACACTACTATAGATCCACAGATACAGGTTAGTAAAGAAAAACACTACTATAGATCCACGGATACAGGTTAGTAAAGAAAAACACTACTATAGATCCACAGATACAGGTTAGTAAAGAAAAACACTACTATAGATCCACGGATACAGGTTAGTAAAGAAAAACACTACTATAGATCCACGGTACAGGTTAGTAAAGAAAAACACTACTATAGATCCACGGATACAGGTTAGTAAAGAAAAACACTACTATAGATCCACGGATACAGGTTAGTAAAGAAAAACACTACTATAGATCCACAGATACAGGTTAGTAAAGAAAAACACTACTATAGATCCACGGATACAGGTTAGTAAAGAAAAACACTACTATAGATCCACAGATACAGGTTAGTAAAGAAAAACACTACTATAGATCCACAGATACAGGTTAGTAAAGAAAAACACTACTATAGATCCACGGATACAGGTTAGTAAAGAAAAACACTACTATAGATCCACGGATACAGGTTAGTAAAGAAAAACACTACTATAGATCCACAGATACAGGTTAGTAAAGAAAAACACTACTATAGATCCACAGATACAGGTTAGTAAAGAAAAACACTACTATAGATCCACGGATACAGGTTAGTAAAGAAAAACACTACTATAGATCCACGGATACAGGTTAGTAAAGAAAAACACTACTATAGATCCACGGATACAGGTTAGTAAAGAAAAACACTACTATAGATCCACAGATACAGGTTAGTAAAGAAAAACACTACTATAGATCCACGGATACAGGTTAGTAAAGAAAAACACTACTATAGATCCACGGTACAGGTTAGTAAAGAAAAACACTACTATAGATCCACAGATACAGGTTAGTAAAGAAAAACACTACTATAGATCCACAGTACAGGTTAGTAAAGAAAAACACTACTATAGATCCACAGTACAGGTTAGTAAAGAAAAACACTACTATAGATCCACGGTACAGGTTAGTAAAGAAAAACACTGCTATAGATCCACAGTACAGGTTAGTAAAGAAAAACACTACTATAGATCCACGGATACAGGTTAGTAAAGAAAAACACTACTATAGATCCACGGATACAGGTTAGTAAAGAAAACACTACTATAGATCCACAGTACAGGTTAGTAAAGAAAAACACTGCTATAGATCCACAGATACAGGTTAGTAAAGAAAAACACTACTATAGATCCACAGATACAGGTTAGTAAAGAAAAACACTACTATAGATCCACGGTACAGGTTAGTAAAGAAAAACACTACTATAGATCCACGGATACAGGTTAGTAAAGAAAAACACTACTATAGATCCACAGATACAGGTTAGTAAAGAAAAACACTACTATAGATCCACAGATACAGGTTAGTAAAGAAAAACACTACTATAGATCCACAGATACAGGTTAGTAAAGAAAAACACTACTATAGATCCACGGATACAGGTTAGTAAAGAAAAACACTACTATAGATCCACAGATACAGGTTAGTAAAGAAAAACACTACTATAGATCCACGGATACAGGTTAGTAAAGAAAAACACTACTATAGATCCACAGATACAGGTTAGTAAAGAAAAACACTACTATAGATCCACAGATACAGGTTAGTAAAGAAAAACACTACTATAGATCCACGGATACAGGTTAGTAAAGAAAAACACTACTATAGATCCACGGATACAGGTTAGTAAAGAAAAACACTACTATAGATCCACGGATACAGGTTAGTAAAGAAAAACACTACTATAGATCCACAGATACAGGTTAGTAAAGAAAAACACTACTATAGATCCACGGATACAGGTTAGTAAAGAAAAACACTACTATAGATCCACAGATACAGGTTAGTAAAGAAAAACACTACTATAGATCCACAGTACAGGTTAGTAAAGAAAAACACTACTATAGATCCACAGATACAGGTTAGTAAAGAAAAACACTACTATAGATCCACAGTACAGGTTAGTAAAGAAAAACACTACTATAGATCCACAGATACAGGTTAGTAAAGAAAAACACTACTATAGATCCACGGATACAGGTTAGTAAAGAAAAACACTACTATAGATCCACAGTACAGGTTAGTAAAGAAAAACACTGCTATAGATCCACAGATACAGGTTAGTAAAGAAAAACACTACTATAGATCCACAGATACAGGTTAGTAAAGAAAAACACTACTATAGATCCACGGTACAGGTTAGTAAAGAAAAACACTACTATAGATCCACAGGATACAGGTTAGTAAAGAAAAACACTACTATAGATCCACAGATACAGGTTAGTAAAGAAAAACACTACTATAGATCCACAGATACAGGTTAGTAAAGAAAAACACTACTATAGATCCACAGTACAGGTTAGTAAAGAAAAACACTACTATAGATCCACGATACAGGTTAGTAAAGAAAAACACTACTATAGATCCACAGATACAGGTTAGTAAAGAAAAACACTACTATAGATCCACAGATACAGGTTAGTAAAGAAAAACACTACTATAGATCCACAGATACAGGTTAGTAAAGAAAAACACTACTATAGATCCACGGATACAGGTTAGTAAAGAAAAACACTACTATAGATCCACAGATACAGGTTAGTAAAGAAAAACACTACTATAGATCCACAGATACAGGTTAGTAAAGAAAAACACTACTATAGATCCACGGATACAGGTTAGTAAAGAAAAACACTACTATAGATCCACGGATACAGGTTAGTAAAGAAAAACACTACTATAGATCCACGGATACAGGTTAGTAAAGAAAAACACTACTATAGATCCACAGATACAGGTTAGTAAAGAAAAACACTACTATAGATCCACGGATACAGGTTAGTAAAGAAAAACACTACTATAGATCCACAGATACAGGTTAGTAAAGAAAAACACTACTATAGATCCACGGATACAGGTTAGTAAAGAAAAACACTACTATAGATCCACGGATACAGGTTAGTAAAGAAAAACACTACTATAGATCCACGGTACAGGTTAGTAAAGAAAAACACTACTATAGATCCACGGATACAGGTTAGTAAAGAAAAACACTACTATAGATCCACGGATACAGGTTAGTAAAGAAAAACACTACTATAGATCCACAGATACAGGTTAGTAAAGAAAAACACTACTATAGATCCACGGTACAGGTTAGTAAAGAAAAACACTACTATAGATCCACGGATACAGGTTAGTAAAGAAAAACACTACTATAGAGCTTAGTGATCAGGCTTACTAAAGTAAAACACTACTAAACAGGTTAGTAGTCTGGTTTGTTAAAGTAAAACACTACTAAAGAGCCATGGATACAGGTTAGTAAAGCAGTCTGCGTGAATGGGCACAATTTATTACTGGACCGTGGACCAGTAAACAGTAATTTTTTACTGGACTGAAACAGTTTTTACTCCACCGAATATTTTATGCACAAATGTACCAAAAGTTGATGTATAATTTAATTTTAATAATTGTTATACAAATTTACTACTTTATTAATTATGTCCCAGATACAACACGACGCCATGGACGAAGAGAAATTACCGTTTTTATATAGAATAAACCATACAAAATTAACTATTGGATAAAGAAAAGGACTCATTTGAGATCAAAACATAAATCATGTACTAACCATGCTAGAAGTATAAATCACAGAGCAATGTGGCTGGGTCGAGCAGAGCGACCTTGTAGAAGTGAAATGAGGTGTGGTTTATTTATTTTTTGTTCATATCATGTGTTTTTATCGCGTGATATCGCTGTTCACACGAGAGCCTCCTGAGGAGCAGCCCTCCCCATCCGGACGGCGCGCCGCTGCGCAGCGCTTGCTGTGTGCTTTGACTTTCAGAGCAAGACGGCGGCGCTTCGTTCCGTTGCGCAGCGCGGCGCGATCGCATTATGTGGAACTTCGGAGTTACAGGAAAAAAAATTACACCGGACATGAGACCAGTAATGTAGTAAGTTTTACCGGACTTTTGGTACACAAATCGGATTTGACCGATGGTCCGACGTCATTGGCGCACGCTGGTAAAGTATGTTGTAGGTTGGTCTCAGGTGTTTTAGGATGGTCTCAGGAGTGGTAGGTTGGTCTCAGGTTGGTCTCAGGTGTTGTAGGATGGTCTCAGGATGGTCTCAGGTGTTGTAGGATGGTCTCAGGAGTGGTAGGTTGGTCTCAGGTTGGTCTCAGGTGTTGTAGGATGGTCTCAGGTTGGTCTCAGGTGTTGTAGGATGGTCTCAGATTGGTCTCAGGTGTTTTAGGATGGTCTCAGGTGTTTTAGAATGGTCTCAGGTGTTGTAGGTTGGTCTCAGGTGTTGTAGGTTGGTCTCAGGTTGGTCTCAGGTGTTGTAGGATGGTCTCAGGATGGTCTCAGGTGTTGTAGGTTGGTCTCAGGTTGGTCTCAGGTGTTGTAGGATGGTCTCAGGATGGTCTCAGGTGTTTTAGGATGGTCTCAGGTGTTTTAGAATGGTCTCAGGTGTTGTAGGCTGGTCTCAGGTGTTGTAGGATGGTCTCAGGTTGGTCTCAGGTGTGGTAGGATGGTCTCAGGATGGTCTCAGGTGTGGTAGGATGGTCTCAGGATGGTCTCAGGTGTTTTAGGATGGTCTCAGGTGTTTTAGGATGGTCTCAGGAGTGGTAGGTTGGTCTCAGGTTGGTCTCAGGTGTTGTAGGATGGTCTCAGGATGGTCTCAGGTGTTGTAGGATGGTCTCAGATTGGTCTCAGGTGTTTTAGGATGGTCTCAGGTGTTGTAGGATGGTCTCAGGTTGGTCTCAGGTGTTGTAGGATGGTCTCAGGATGGTCTCAGGTGTTTTAGGATGGTCTCAGGTGTTTTAGAATGGTCTCAGGTGTTGTAGGATGGTCTCAGGTTGGTCTCGGGTGTTGTAGGATGGTCTCGGGTGTTGTAGGATGGTCTCAGGTGTTGTAGGATGGTCTCAGGTGTTGTAGGCTGGTCTCAGGTGTTGTAGGATGGTCTCAGGTTGGTCTCAGGTGTGGTAGGATGGTCTCAGGATGGTCTCAGGTGTGGTAGGATGGTCTCAGGATGGTCTCAGGTGTGGTAGGATGGTCTCAGGTGTGGTAGGATGGTCTCAGGTGTGGTAGGATGGTCTCAGGATGGTCTCAGGTGTGGTAGAATGGTCTCAGGTGTTGTAGGCTGGTCTCAGGTGTTTTAGGATGGTCTCAGGTGTTTTAGAATGGTCTCAGGTTGGTCTCGGGTGTTGTAGGATGGTCTCAGGTTGGTCTCAGGTGTGGTAGAATGGTCACAGGATGGTCTCAGGTATTGTAGGATGGTCTCAGGATGGTCTCAGGATGGTCTCAGGTTGGTCTCAGGAGTGGTAGGATGGTCTCAGGATGGTCTCAGGTGTTGTAGGATGGTCTCAGGATGGTCTCAGATTGGTCTCAGGTGTTGTAAGCTGGTCTCAGGTATTGTAGGATGGTCTCAGGTGTTTTAGAATGGTGTCAGGTTGGTCTCGGGTGTTGTAGCATGGTCTCAGATTGGTCTCAGGTGTTGTAGGCTGGTCTCAGGTGTTGTAGGATGGTCTCAGGTTGGTCTCAGGTGTGGTAGGATGGTCTCAGGATGGTCTCAGGTGTGGTAGGATGGTCTCAGGATGGTCTCAGGTGTGGTAGGATGGTCTCAGGATGGTCTCAGGTGTGGTAGGATGGTCTCAGGATGGTCTCAGGTGTGGTAGAATGGTCACAGGATGGTCTCAGGTGTTGTAGGCTGGTCTCAGGTGTTTTAGGATGGTCTCAGGTGTTTTAGAATGGTCTCAGGTTGGTCTCGGGTGTGGTAGAATGGTCACAGGATGGTCTCAGGTATTGTAGGATGGTCTCAGGATGGTCTCAGGTTGGTCTCAGGTTGGTCTCAGGTGTGGTAGGATGGTCTCAGGTGTGGTAGGATGGTCTCAGGATGGTCTCAGGTGTGGTAGGATGGTCTCAGGATGGTCTCAGGTGTGGTAGAATGGTCACAGGATGGTCTCAGGTGTTGTAGGCTGGTCTCAGGTGTTGTAGGCTGGTCTCAGGTGTTTTAGGATGGTCTCAGGTGTTTTAGGATGGTCTCAGGTGTTTTAGGATGGTCTCAGGTGTTTTAGGATGGTCTCAGGTGTTTTAGAATGGTCTCAGGTTGGTCTCAGGTATTGTAGGATGGTCTCAGGATGGTCTCAGGATGGTCTCAGGTTGGTCTCAGGAGTGGTAGGATGGTCTCAGGATGGTCTCAGGATGGTCTCAGATTGGTCTCAGGTGTTGTAAGCTGGTCTCAGGTATTGTAGGATGGTCTCAGGTGTTTTAGAATGGTGTCAGGTTGGTCTCGGGTGTTGTAGGATGGTCTCAGATTGGTTTCAGGTGTGGTTGTTTAACCTGTTTTAGACCAACAGCTCTCGTTTCTATTAACCTATAATCTGCTGTTTGCTGCTGAAGGAGAACCAGTAACTTCCTGCTGTGAGTGAACGGAGGTAATTCCTTCCAGACTCGTGGACGTAACGTTCAGAAGCTGAGCCTACAGGCTGGTTGATAGTAGCAGCTTGTGAAATCAGCTGGTTTATGACAGTTTTCCCCTCAGCGGTCTCCTGGTGGAACATTTTGAACTCCGTGTTCCAGGTTCTGTTCCCTTCTGTCCACTTCTACTTTACAGCTAGAAGGAGGGAAACCTGGAATAAGGTGTGCTTTCCTTATCTCCAGAGTTTATTTTTTATATCTCACCAGAAACACCGTCTGACTCTCACCTCTGTGTGTGAGGCAGTTAAAAAGTTAATTATTTCCTAGCTTGGTCTGAGACTGAGCTGTACAGAGGACCGGTGGTTAGTACTGTCACCTCACAGCTCTGAAAATAGCAATAACACTACTTAAAATATTATTAAAATGTCAGAAAGTATTAATTAAATGTCTAAAACTATCACTAACATATCTGACAATATTAATAACAGGTTTTTAAAACATATAATGCCAAAAAATGGTTAAAATGTCTAAAAATATTATTAAAATGTAGGAAAATGTTATTAAATTGTCTGAAAATAGGTCTTGAATTTCAGAAAATAATATTTAAATGTCTAAAAATATATTTAAAAAATTGAAAATATGAATATCAGGTCTAAAAAATAATAATATAGTGGCAAAAATTGGTTAAAATGTCCAAAAAAATAAATAAGCTGTCTGAGAATAGCAATAACATTTCTGAAAATATTATTAAAATGTCAGAAAATATTAACAAATTATCAAAAAATATCAATAACATTTATCAGAATATTAACATATCTAAAAATAATAATGCCGAAAAATGGTTAAAATGTCAAAAAATGGCACTAAAATTTCAGAAAATGTTATTAGAATGTCAGCAAGTATTGATTAAATGTCCAAAAATATCAATAACATTTCTGAAAATATTGATAACAAGTTTGAAAAAGTATTAATTTAATGACAAAAAATGGTTAAAATGTCAAAAACAGTTCTTAAAATGTATGGAAGTCTCAGATTCATGTTGAGTTTATTTATCCCACATGTGGCTGATCCTCGCCTCATTAAACCTGACCAGGAAGCATCCAGCTGATAAACCTGCTGCCTGTCAGCTGTGAGAGGCAGAAACCTTCATCCTCCATGCCTTCAGGCTTTATGCTTTCAGTCCTCATCTGATAATATCTCAGGAACACCTTCAGGGAGTTCATTCTTCAGATTTGACTCCAAATCTTCTCTGATTTGAGGAGAATCTGATTCAGAGTTTGGTGCTCAGATGTGACTGAAGAATTCATCTGAAAATCAGACCTCCTCACAGTCAGCTGATCTGAGTTCTACAATAACTCCAGCATTTCAGTGGAGATGTTTGTTTAGACTTCTGGCTGTGAAATGCAGAAAGAGCTTTGGAGTTCAGATGTTTCATGGACCAGCAGCGTTTCCTCCTCTGACAGAGTCCAGGTCTGCTCCTGTTTCCATCCTCAGACTGTGATGACGTGTGATCTGCTGCCTTTTCTACTGGACAGGAAGTGTCGGGGCTTTAATTCATTCAGAGAATCTCACATTTTACATTCCATGAGAATCTAAACCGGACTGAGAAAATAGTTTGGATGCAGAAGGAATCATGTCTGTAGATGATCCTGGTGTCCAATGTAGATAAAAATAAGCAGCTAATAATAGTTCTGACCAACCCCCCCCAGCATGCTGATATGAGCCTTAAAGTTCACCCACAATCTCCCGATTTCCCTAAACTTGCCCAGAATGACTCAAAAAGAGTCAAAAGACGTCCAAAATAACCCCAAAATTCACCCAAAATGATCAGAATTATCTCCTAAGTTACTCAGTTTTTGCCCAAAAGGACAAAGCTTCTCCAGAATGACCCGAAACTGTCAGAAATTATTATTTTGAAAGAATTTAAAAATAACTGGCCGTTTTTTTTCCAGTTGTTTTGACCATCTTTGAGTAATTCAAGACTATTTCTGTGTCATTCTGGACAAAAATTGGTTCATTTTGGACACGTTTTAGTACCTTAGACACATTTTTAGTCATTTAGGACGACTTTTGGACCATTTTGAACAAGTTTCTGTCAAACTGAGTACCATAAGGTGCATCTGATTGTAAGGCACAGTCTTGATTACGGGGTTTATTTCTGTACTAAGCCACATATAAGGCACACTGTATTATTGGGCGCATGCTAAAACAAAGAAACTGAAGCAAAAGAGTGAGTTTGGTTGAACTTTATTCTACTACATATTTAAAATACACACATTAATTTTTGATCAATCTTTTGTCACAAATCCATCAAAGTCCTCGTCTTCTGTGTCTGAATTGAACAGCTGGGCAGTTTCCACATCAAACATGCCGGGTTCAGTCTCGTCATTGTCGGAGTCAGTCTCGTTGCCGGGTGGCTGTTCAGCAATGATGCCGGCTTTCACGAAAGCTCAGACAGTAGTGAGTACTGTACGTAGCTTTATGTAATGTTCTCTAACAGGTTTATCACTGCCAGCCTGTGTAGTGTACGTATTATGTCCCTATGTCGGCAGGAAATGGTCCATTTTGGAGCTCAGTGCACACAGAAGACACACCGGGTTAAAAGGCGCACCGTCGTTTTTGAGAAAATTAAAGGCTTTTAAAGGCGCCTTATAGTGTGGAAAATAGAGTAATTAAAATGATCCTTCCATCGTCTCTAATAGTTCTGACCAAACACCTACCAACATTAAAGTTCACCCAGAATCACCTTTTTAAACCAGTGACTGTTTCTGGGACTGTTCACATCAGGATCCATCCCATAATACTGAGGGTCACAGCTGGTTACAGAGGAAATGATCAGAAACCAGATCCAGTGTTCAGACTGAGACTCCTGGATGGATTTAAACTGATGTGGTGTCAGTTTTTACCAGATGTTTCTCCTCCTAAATGTCCTGGTTCTGTCTGCTGGACTGATGAAAAAGTCCATTAAAGTGATGAATCTGTACCCCCCCTCTGTGGACTTCATGGACCTGCAGTGTGACGGTAAAACTTTACATGACTTCCTTAAATAAAATGATTAAAGCTAAGGAAGCAGCTGATTGTGAGGAGGTCTGTTGATTTTCTATGGAGTGACCAAACGCTAACCAGTGAATGTCCAGTAGGATAAAAAGTGGAGAGATTCTCCTTCCAGAAGGTGGTCTCTGCTGTGAAATGGTGATGTTCTCCTGTGGTGATTTAGCAGAATAAGTGGAACAGAAGGCCAGGCTGAAGCTGGACCTGATGGTTTTCTTCAGCGTTCACCTTAAAGCTGGTCTGATTCTCTGTGAGGAGGACTTCTGTGTCCATGCTTTAGAATTTAGCAGCACAATCAGTATTTGAAGAGTCTTCTACTTTTATTAGAATCTGCAAACATGTGAACTCGTACGAGCATTTCAGAGTCTTTATTGTGAACATACGTGGATGTTTAAGGCGTCATCATTCACACGACGGCTCAGGTTCTTTTTTACAATGGAAATTACACCATTTTTACTTGATTTAAATCAGTCAACAACAATACATTTTACAAGTATTTGTTGAACCTTGGTTAAAAAAAAGTACATTAAGGATTGAAAAATGGAAAATAGTTGTTAAATTCAGGACATGTAAGATAATAATTAGTAAAATCACAGAAAAAGTATAAAAAACGAAAGAACTCACTAAACGGAGCAAAGCTACGTCTGATCTGTGTTTTTACAAATACGGATTTATTTTACAATATCTGACTGTAAAATGAGTTTTACTGTCGTTATATCAGCAAAATTATTCTTCTTTTACCCGTCTGTTCTGTTATTTAAGAGAGAAATGATGCATGAAACGTGCTGAAAAAGGTAAATGATGTTTTTACTGTTATTGGATTTTACTTTGCAGAATGTTGTAGAATCACAGAAAAAGTTCCTTTATTTACACATTAACCCTAAAAAACAGCCAAAACTGTGCAGAAAGTCCACATCAGAATCTGTAAAAACCATAAAATTCCATGATTATTTTCTTTATTTAAAGAAGCAAAAACTATCATTGGTCCTCAGAAATGTGCCGTTATTTGACCAAAATATGTAGATTAGAACTAAAGATTGTGTGTCATTTTAACAGTTATTTTGCAGATTTCCCCCTTTTTTTAAAGTACAGATAATATCTCAAAAGAAACAGAAAAAAACTGACATGTTAATAAACAGACCAAAACTGTAAATATCTTTTACAATATTTGACTGTAAAATTAGTTTTACTACATTTAAATCAGCAAAATATCAATAATATTTGCTGTTATTTAAGGAAATGGTAATAGTTATTGAGTTTTATTTCCCCTGATTGTTAATTTGCAGATTTTATTAATTTTAAAATCACAGAAAAAAAGCTTTAATTTCCACATCAACCTTTAAAAAACAGCCAAACTGCAGAAAGTCCACATAAGAATCAGTATTTTTACAAAAAAAAGCAGAAAATCACACAATTCTTTTCTTATTAAAATAAGCAAACATTCACTGTTAATTTGCAAAAATGTTGTAAAGTCACAGAAAAATGCGTTCATTTACACAATAACTGTAAAAAACAGAGAAAGAATGTTCACATCCTGATCTGGATGTTTTCAGAAAGTAACTCAGTCATTTTCAGTCTTTTACAATATTTGACAGTAAAATTACTTTTGCTTTAATTAAATCAGCAAAAATCTAACTATTTTACAGATATTTGCTGTTATTTAAAGTTTTCTATGGGTTAACCACGTACTAACTAGGGCTGTCCGAATATTCGTTCCGCCCGGTAACGTCCGACCGGGGGGGTGGGGCGAATATTCGGATACCAAAATTAATATCCGGATACCGCTGTAGCTAACGAATATTCGGATACTCGGGAAATTCGGGTCCAGCCCAAGTACTAACGGTAATAAAATGTCCCTTAAATGTCTACTAAGATAAAAGCAGAGGTTTTCTGGATGTGAATGGACTGAAGCTGTAGATCTGAGCTGTGGTTATGAATCAGTCTGTAATAAGCTGCTCAGTAACAGCTTTCAGCGACACGCCCGCTGGAGAACCGTGTTCTTCTGTTTCTGTCTTCATTGTTCTTCAGCTAACAGTTAAAGGAGGAAACCAGAAGAGTGAGAGTCACGCTGCTCCTCCTGAAGCCACTCAGCAGGATTTACCACCACTGTTGCATCACATTTGTTTCATCCTCTGACACGTTTCACAGAAATATGAAGGAAATCTGGAGCTTCAGAACGTACATTTCTGTAGCTCTGGCCTGGTTCCTTCAGTCGTATCAGTCACTGATTATAAAACATCCACATGTTCAGCTAAAAGCAGCTCATGAAATATTCCTCTGTTCTGACCAGAATATCTGCAGTTAAAGCAGCTGATAAACGTCTGTTATCAAGCTGATATGCTAAAGTTTAATGGAATAAAATGTCTGAAAATATGAATTAAATGTCCAAAAATATCAATAACATTTCTGAAAATATTAATAAAAGATCTAAAAACATATTAACGTAATTCCAAAAATGGTTAAAATGTAAAAAAAAAAAATATATATGGCTGAAAATAACAATAAAATTTCCAAAATATTATTAAGATACCAAAAAATATTAATTAAATGTCCAAAAATATTAATTACATGTTTAAGAATATTAATAATGGCTCATAAAATAATAATGTAATGCCAAAAAATAATTAAAATGTTAAGAAATGTTCTTGAAATATAGGAAAATATTAAAAAACTCTCTGAAAATAGCCATAAAATTTCTGAAAATATTATTGAAATGTCAAAAGATATTAATTAAAAGTCCATCAATGTCAATAAAGTTTCTGAAAATATTATTGAAATGTCAAAAAATATTAATTAAAAGTCCATCAATGTCAATAAAGTTTCTGAAAATATTAGTAACAGGTCTAAAAAAATATTAATGTAATGCCAAAAATATTATTACAATGTAAATAAAATATTATTATAATGTAGGAAAATGTTTTTAAAATGTCTGAAAATAGCAATAAAGTGTCAGAAAATATTAATTAAATGTCCAAAAATATCAAACCTTTCTAACCCCAACAGGTCTGAAAAATATTAATGTAATGCAAAAAAGTGGTTTAAATGTCAAAATAAAAATCAGAAGTTGTAGGAAACTATAAATAAAATGTCTGAAAATATTCAGATAACATGACTGAAATAGTAAAACGTCAGAAAATATCAATTTAGTGCTAAAATGTCTAAATGATTAATATGTCTAAAAATGTTTAAATGTCCACAAATATAAAAACATATTTTTAAAAAATTAATAAAATGCCATAAAATGTTATTCAGTGTCAGCAGATGTAATTAAAATGTTCCTAAAACAGAATATACAGAAAAAAGCCAATGTTAGAGCTGCAGCAGCGTTTCTGAAGAAAAGCCTGAATAATTCACGTCATTTATGCAGTGAAAGTATGAATATTTATCATAACAGCAGCTCTTTCTGCCTTCTGTCAGACAGATGTTAACCCCGTGGTGTTTGTCCAGATGTGATGAACGTTAAATGATGATGATCGTCCGTCTCTCTGCAGCGTCGCCTCGGAGCAGCTGAGCCGGTGAAGCTCCCTGCGGCGGCCATGTTGGCTCAGGTGTCGACCTGTCTCCACCTGTCGCTGCCGACCTAACTCCTCCTCTGCTCTTCCTGCTTCCTTCTTCCACCACCGGGCCGGGAGAAAGGTAAACGGAGGGTTTGTGCGCTGCTGTTTGTTTTGTTTTTTACATAAATCCACTTCAGATTGAGGATAGATTAAAAGTGTTGTTTTCTGAGCCACATGCTGATTAATGCTGCTGCTCAAATGATTCCCGTCCAAAGTTTCATTTTAAAATCTAAAATGGACATTTTAATTATATCTGCTGAACCTCAATAATATTTTCTGGCATTGGATGAATTTTTAGAAATATGTTATTTCATATTTTTAGACATTTTTCCTAACATTTTAATGTTATTTTTAGACATGTTATTAATATTTTAGACATGTTATTAATGTTTTTTAACATTTAAAAAGTCTTTTCATGTGTTATTAGGATTTTTCATTAGCTAAGTATTTTTTAAAGTAAGATTTTCAGACTTTTTGGACATTTAAAAATATTTTTGGACATGCTATAGATATGTTCTGACATTTTAAGATTTTTGAGGGACATTTTATTATTTTCAGGTATTTTATTATTATCAGTGTTATAACAGTCATGCTATAATATTTTATAATGTTTTCTGATATTTTAATCATATTTTCAGACATTTTATTGCCATTTTCAGACTTTGTATTTATGTTCCTATATTTTAACCATATTATTTAATGTTTTCAGACATTTAAAATATTGTTTTTCCAAAATGCTATAACTAGTTTGGAAGCCTTTACTGTCTTAGGATTTTTGATTAATTAGTAATTTTTTAAGTAAGATTTTCAGACTTTTTGGACATTTAAAAATATTTGTGGACATGCTATAGATATGTTCTGACATTTTAAGATTTTTGAGGGACATTTTATTATTTTCAGGTTTTTTATTATCAGTGTTATAACAGTCATGTTACAGTATTTTCTAATATTTTAATACTATTTTCAGAAATTATATTGATGTTTTCAGACTTTGTATTTATGTTCCTATATTTTAACCATATTATTTAATGTTTTCAGACATTTAAATTATTTTTTCTAAATTTTAAAAAATCACTTTGGAAGTTTTTAATATATTTTTAAAAGCTTTTTATAATAATTTATTTAATTCGATAACTAAAGTGTCTGACAGGATCACATGTAGTTCATGTTGTATGAACTTCTTTTAGCTCTTCATTAAATCTAAATGATGTTTCCACTGAATTAAACACTGAATTCTATCTGTTACATGCAGTATTTGTGTGTTAACGTCTGAACTGCCGTCATGTTTTTCCTCACCGTGGGCTTATAAAGTCCTGCATCTCTGTGGAAACAGCTCAACCACGAAGAAGGAAAGAGAATCAGAAGTGTCTTTATTGCAGTAAAACAAAGTTAGCATACATCTCAAGAAAGACAAAATGAATATATCTTCTTTTTTCTGCTCCATTTTTAATGACTCGTCTTCGCTTTGTGTAAACACTGCCTGCAGTTCAGCTGAACATCTGTGGATTTTTCTCACCACTGTTGGCTGCAGCAGGTTTGCAGAAGAGTGCAGAATATATAGATTTTAGTCATTTCTGACAACGTTTGCTTATTTCTGGACACATTTTCTGTAATTTTGGATGATTTTTACAGCATCTTGGACAAATTTAAATTTAAATCATTGGAGAGAAATTGTGGCTGGTTTTAGGTCATTTTCCAGTCATTTTAGACCATTTTCATGTCATCCTGAGCACATTTTCATAGTTTTAGATCTTTTCTGGAAAACCTTCTGGAATTCTGGTCCTTTGATCGTCACCAAACTCCGCAGTAAAAATCTGAATTTTAGAGGAAAAAATACTGAAGATTGGGTAGAGAAACAACAGGATTGTTCAGCTGGACGTCTCTGGAAGCTTTTTGAAGAACCGATCAGAGAAGTCCACTTTGCTTCAGCGCAGATCATCACATAACTGCTGCTTTGGGGATCAGAGGGTTACACCAGATTTAATCCATTCAGGTGTGTTGGTGTCACTGTGATCTGTCTGCCCTCCAGGTCCTTGGTCCTCGTGGAAAATGTCCTATGCACACCACAAGCTGCTCACCTGGAGCTTACCTCACCTCCTCCTCCTCCCGCTGATCTACCTCTGGCTCCTGGCTCCGCCCACAGGTAAAACAAACCACCACAGATAAGGAGACGCTTCATGTTTACTCTGCTGGAGCTCATCTCCTCACACCTGTGATTACCCAGGGTGGGTCTACATCCTCCTGGAGTGGTGGTGTGAGCGTCCGTCTGTTGTTTCAGCTGGTTAGTGGGTGTTTGCTGCAGACGTAGCTGTTGTCCTCCTGCTGGGTGTCCTCCTGCTGGACGTCCTCTGTGCTGCCAGTCAGCTCAGTGGGACAGAGGACAATAGGGGCTCTGTGAGTGGATGTGGGGTAGGGTGACCACACAGAGGCCTCAAACACACTTTACTGCTTTGTGTTTTTCCTACGTAGTGAGACTTGTGTTTTCCCAGACCAGAGGTACGCTGATGGACCGTACAGTCGCTCCTGGCTCTCAGGTTGCCATGGCAGCAGCAGTTTAAGGTGTAGCGCTGTCTGAGGCGGTCTGATGGACGGTGTTCTGTCATTTCCTGTCTTGTTTTTGTCATTTCCTGTCTTGTATTTGTCATTATGTGTCTTGTTTTTGTCGTTTTGTCTCGTTTTGATCATTATGCATCTCATTTCTGTCATTTCCTGTCTTGTTTTTGTCGTTTTTGTGTCTCATTGTGGTCATTTTGTGTCTTGGTTTTGTCATTTTGTCTTGTTTTGATCATTTTATGTCTTGGTTTTGTCATTTTGTGTCTTGTTTTTATCATTTTGTGTCTTGTTTTTGTCATTTTGTGTCTTGGTTTTGTCATTTCCTGTCTTGTTTTCGTCGTTTTGTGTCTTGTTTTTGTCATTTTGTGTCTTGGTTTTGTCATTTTGTCTTGTTTTGATCATTTTATGTCTTGGTTTTGTCATTTTGTGTCTTGTTTTTATCATTTTGTGTCTTGTTTTTGTCATTTTGTGTCTTGGTTTTGTCATTTCCTGTCTTGTTTTCGTCGTTTTGTGTCTTGTTTTTGTCATTTTGTGTCTTATTTTTGTCATTTCCTGTCTTGTTTTCGTCATTTCCTGTCTTGTTTTTGTCATTTCCTGTCTTGTTTTTGTCATTTCCTGTCTTGTTTTCGTCATTTCCTGTCTTGTTTCTGTCATTTTGTCTTGTTTGTGTCGTTTTGTGTCTTGCTATCGTCTTTTTGTCTTGTTTTTGTCATTTCCTGTCTTGTTTTTGTCATTTCCTGTCTTGTTTCTGTCATTTTGTCTTGTTTTCGTTGTTTTGTGTCTTGTTTCTGTCGTTTTGTCTCGTTTTGATCATTTTGCATCTCATTGCCATCATTTCCTATCTCGTTTTGTGTCTTGCTATCGTCTTTTTGTGTCTTGTTTTCGTTGTTTTGTGTCTTGTTTCTGTCGTTTTGTCTCGTTTTGATCATTTTGCGTCTCATTGCCATCATTTCCTGTCTCGTTTTGTGTCTTGTTTGTGTCGTGTCAGCGCTGCATCCTGCTGTATTCTGTCTTCTGTATTGTATTCAGTCTGTGCGTGGGACTCGTGTCGTCTAGCTGCTCAGAGAGGATTCATCAGGACAGATGCAGCGTGTAATTAAACGTTCAGCATCGCAGACTTCGTTTCAGACACACAGAACTTCCTGTCAGCTGAACACAGGTGCTCTGTTCATCAGAATGTGGACATTTCTGGTATTTCTGGAAGGCAGATCTGCTTTCAGTGTTTCAGGAAGTGTTGGAACGAGGAGAGCGGTTAGACAGGCATAGATATAATTAATACGTCCTTTATTAGGTTCTCAGGAGCTGCAGTGACATTCGAGGGTCAGTTTGATCTGGAACATATTTAATTAACCCTAATTAACCCTCAATATCCTTTAATTTTTAACTGCCTAGTTCCTTTGTTTGCTGTGAGTGCTAATCTGTCCAATTATTCATTTAATTATCCTCATTTTTACTGTTTATGTTAACTGGCTGCTCTGACTCGTCTCCTGTATCGTGCTTTATTGTCTGTGTTGCAGGTTTTTACTGTAATTTTAGGCTTTTTTCTGTCATTTTGGGTCAAATTTGGATAAACTTCAGTTATTTCAGACGGATTTCACCTCATTTTTGACACGTTTTAGGACTTTTGGATCAGTGTTGGTCACTTGGGTCACTTAGAAAATTGTTTTTGACTAAATTTACGTCATTTTAAATTCATTTTGAGTCATTTTGAGAACGCTGTGGTCCTTAATGACACGATCTGATTTTAATTTGGACACATTTGAGCCATTTTGGGCTTTTTTCTGTAATTTTGGTTCAATTTTGGATAAACTTGAGTCATTTTGGACGGATTTCACCTCATTTCAGACACAGTTTAGACACATTTTATGAATTTTAGAAAAGTTCTGGTCATTCTGGACTATTTCTGGGTAATTGTTGACCATTTCTGTCACTGTGGACACATTTAGAGTCTAGTTTTGTGTATTTGCAGTGATGTGAGCAGAAGCAGAACAGAACACGAGGACAGGATGTCTCTGATTCTCTAGTTTTTAAAGTTTTAATTTCTGACTTCTTCTTTAATGATTGAACAGTCTAGCTACTTTGTTTGTTCTGAATCTAGTTAGTTATTCATTTCCTTATCATTTTTACTGTTTATTTTAACTGGCTGCTCTGACTCGTCTCCTGTGTCTGGCTTCATTTTCTGTGTTTTAAAGACTGTGAACGTTTAATGGTGCTATATAAATAGTTATTATTATTGTTAGTATCCAAATAATCCCAATAAACATAGTTTAGATCTCATTAATATTCATTTCTGTCTATATTTAGTGTAAATGTGTTCTTTACCGCAGATCACTTTTCAATGAGGAGAATTCACTTGTTTTTCCTAAAAAATACACGTTAAACCTTTTTGAGTCTACACTGGAAAGATCTACATTTAAAACACAATAGTTCTACATGATATTGATTTAAAGCATTTTAGTTTACATGTAGGTTATTTCTTCTGTTTATGGAGTTCAGAAATGAACAAGAGACACCTTTTCATTTTGGACAAGTTTTCAGTCAATTTGTTCTCATTTTGTTTCATTTTTGACACATTTTGAGTTATTTTAGTCATTTTGGACTAATTTGTAGTCATTTTGAACAGGTTTTCAGTCAGTTTGTTCTGATTTTGTGTCATTTTAGACTCATTTTGAGGTATTTTATAGAGATTTTGAGTCATTTTGGGTGAGTTTTGGACTAATTTTAAATAATTTTGGACATTTTTTCAGTCAATTTTGTGCTGATTTTGTGTCATTTTAGACAGATTTTGAGCTGTTTCACTGGTGAACTATTCCCTCCTGTGCCTCTCTGTGTATTTTATCATAATAAGCTGCTCCTCTGGACTGACCTGAACTTGTCTGAGTCCACTAAAGGTCGACTAAGAGTATACTGACAGTCAGTAGAAACTTTGAGGTAGAAATGTAGGCAGAATTCTACTTGTCGGGGGTTGTAATGATTCATGGTGGATTTACTGATGATCTAGTGCCCTGGTAGTTGACATAATGATGAGTTGTCATTTTGTCATGATTCATTGCACATGGGTTGGTCACTTTGCAAAAGTGAACCAAATACACACCAAGCAATACTCAGTGAGTATCTGCACAATGTGAGAATGGGTTTGAAGGCCTATATAAAGGCCCAAAAAAGGCCCCCATTGTTAGTCCAGTGAACAGCATCATGCCGTCTATCACATGAACAACGTCTCCGGGCACTGGGTATGGTGGAGACCGCTTTGAGCTACAGTGATGTATCCAGGCGTATGGGCTGTTCCCAACCCACAATCAGAAGCCTGGTCCAAAGCATGCGCCGACGGATTGCTGCCTGCATCATAGACTGTATATAAAGATGGACGGAGCATCTGGCTCCAGAATTGAAGCCAACCCAGAAGAGTCAAAAACTTGCAATATCACGCCGTCCGCTAGGGTTGGCTCCAAAAAGCTTTTGCTCCATAGACCCCAATTCATTTTTGGAAAAAATAATATGTGATAGACTGATGTTCTACAGCTCAGGATTTTTTCCCGTTAGTTTTCATGGTCAAAATGAGAGGTCAGGTGGCCGATCTTAAAATAAATCAATACTGAATTTTAAATAAATCGTTAAAGTTGGCGGAGCCAGGGGGCGTGGCTATACTTGATAGACAGCAACAGAAGCCTCTGCGGTAAAATGTGGGCGGGATAAGAGAGTCCTCAGCCAATCCTGCCCCGAGTTGCTCTCCGGTCCAGTCTGTTTGATGACGCTTTTTACGTCACTGGCTCCAAAAAATCCAAAACGGCGACCAGGAAGTAGCAAAATCCGGGCTTCATTTTCTCTGCGTTGAAACCAACGGGTGACGTCACGGTTAGTTTACACCTGGCCTGCATCCAAGCAAATGGAGGCCATACTCGCTATTGACTGTTGTGACTTTGTGTTTGGCAGGTGCCGTTTTCTTTTGTGAAATTCTTTATTTTGAAATCATTCTTGAAACTTTAGATTTTTGTTTCTGTATGCCAATATGCTAAACAAATGATTCATATGAAGAAAATCCAGTTTGGGGCTTCAGAATAAAATGATATTGGAAAATATGGTCTCAAAGTTTTTAATGACTGTCAGTGTAGTTTTGGAGGCAGATCAGTGTTCTGGTAGCGGCTCTCTGCAGTGCTGATATGAGGCGATACGCTGCAGCTCTGAGGGTGGAGGTCAGTGTTTGTTCTCTCTGTGCTCTGGGTTTTAATCAGCGGCCTGTTTTGTCAGAAGAAGCCTGACTTCCTCTGCCGGCTGCCCGTCGGCTTTTCTGGGAAGCGTTCAGTCAGAGTTTAATCTGTGAAAACGTCTCTCTGGCTGGAATCCGCCGTGGGTTTGCCCCCTTTTTGGCTTGGACAAAGCCGAGAGGAGCCAACAATGGGCTGATTGATAGCAGCCGGTGTGGAGAGGACCGGGCCCACAGAACACTGCTGCTGGAAGCTCTGGATCCAAAATGTCACCTCTGATGGACAGATGTAATAACAGCACGCAAAAATCAGAAAGCTGCCTTTTTAACAATTAAAAACAAAATAAAATCAATGACTGGTTTACCGAATGGATCTAAAAATATGAATGTAATACAAAAAAATGATTAAAATGACCAAAAAAGTATTAAAATGTTATTAGAATGTATGAAAATATTGATTAAATGTCCAAAAATATCAATATTTCTGAAAATATTAATAACAGGTCTGAGAAATTTGAATGAAATGCCAAAAAACGGTTAAAATGTAAAAGTATATTAAAATGTCTGAATATTTCAGATATTTAAAAATCTTTTTTCAAAAATGTAATAACTAGATTTGATAGCAGTACACAAAAATCCTAAAACACTAAAAAAGGTTAATTAATGCTAGTTTAGAACTGGACATTGTTTAACAGTGAAGTGAAATGATTTCAGGTTCCAGAGAGCAGGAATCAGAGTCTAAAACATCTAGCATGTTTTGTTTCCTCCATAATTCCAGATGTTTCTTCACACTGGGCTGAACTCAGAGGACTTTAACTGAATAATCTCTGCTGTAATCGCTTCCATCGTCTCTCTATCTGACCCACAGTTTACTGAGACACAGAGCACTGTACAGCCACTGCTGCTGTCACTTTAAACCTGCTCATTATTTAGAATCGCTTTAGTTTTTGTGTACATTTGGTGAGCGTTTAATTCCTCCAGTAAACCTCTACAGTCTTGAAGTAAATCAGGTAAATGTTCTTTAAGCTGCAGCAGGTAGAAGGTTCACATGTTAACTGTGCTTTGTTTGTGATGAAGCGGTTTCCCGGCTGGACTTCAGTCCACAGAGAACTCTGTGACGGAGATCCAACACTTCCAGCAGCCGTTTAAACCCTTATCAGCTGCTATAAATACAGCAGCTGTTATTAAGTGTGACGAGGAGCTGCTTCTGTCCTTCCACCGCCGATGTTTACGTCCAGACCAAGTTCTACCTACAGAAATCAGAGCTGATCAGAGCTGACATGTGGATGCAGTTCAGCTGTTTTCATCACATCAGACACTTGATCTGAGGCACATGAGAATAACTGCAGGAGAACTTCCAGTTTAAATTCATCTTATATACATCTGCAGCTGCTTTTCTCAGATAAATAAATCCCCCTCATGTCTTTGTGCTCCACTTTAAAACCAGTCTGGTTCTTTTCAAGTCCAAAAGGATTTAAAATTAGTCCAAAATAACTCAGAATTAGTCCAAAATAACTCAAACTTAGTCCAAAATAACTCAGAATTAGTCCAAAATAACTCAAACTTAGTCCAAAATAACTCAGAACTAGTCCAAAATAACTCAGAACTAGTTCAAAATAACTCAGAACTAGTCCAAAATAACTCAGATCTAGTCCAAAATAACTCAGAACTAGTCCAAAATAACTCAGAACTAGTTCAAAATAACTCAGATCTAGTCCAAAATAACTCAGAACTAGTTCAAAATAACTCAGAATTAGTTCAAAATGAATCAAAATTAGCCACAAATGACTCAAAAGTAGAGGATTAGCCCAAAATGAGTCCAAAGTCACTTAAAATTAGTGAGATAAAAGCTAATTTCTTTATTTTCTGTGCAGAGCTGCCCATAGATCATGTAACTTTCAGTGTAACGTCCAAACCTACGGTCCAGACAGGGGAACCAGCACTATAATGCTGACTATAATCAGTAAATGTCATCCTTTAATGTGCTATGAACTAATAAACATTTATTTGGTGCCAGTTACTTATTAATAGACAGTTTCTGAAAGACAAACCTTCACTGGTTCTGTTTGACCCACATTAAAGCAGCTGATAAAACGGGCAGCAGAACACAAAACCAACTAAACTTTGGTCTGATCCATCCGTCTGTTCATCGCTGCCAGAGTTACCATGAAGTTACTGAACAGCAGAGTTTAAGCACCGTAATATATTTATATGTAGAGGATCTTTGAGTTAGACCCTTCAGAAAAACGAGGGCTAAAATCCTTGATTATGTGAATAAATATGCGGGTTTTTATGCCATTTTATGTGGGGAAATTGTGGAAAGTTGCAAAGTATGCGAATAGGTGTGAAATATGCAAAAATACACAAAATATGTAAGAACTGGGAACAAAAGGTGATTGTTCTCCTACATCCTGTTACTAGGCAACCACTGAATGAGAAAGAGCAACATAAAGATAAACAGACATACTACATGCAAAACACATCACAGTAAGAGCTGTTAATGTTTCATTTATTATCAGCTAAAGCAGGACTTAAACATTCCTCAGAAATAAAACATTCTTTCTGCTTAGTTATACTGTGAGGCAGAGCAAACTACCTGCTCCAGTGTTTTCAAACACAGTTTAAACTGAACATCAACTTTGAGCTCTAAAAGTAACAGCTCTCAATGAGCCGATACTACTGGTCTAATATCAGAGCCTTATTGCACTTTGGGGAACCCTGTTCAGTGCAGTCATCGTCGTGGAGAAGTGCTGCAACACGGTTCATTTTCTTCGGTGCTCCAGAACGATGTTACACGGGGTGCAAAAGTTTCCCCCACTTTGGTGCAGTAAATCTGGGTCCTGTTTTGCCCGGTCTCTGGCTGAAATATTCGTAGATAAATGTGATCTTTGAGCATTCACCGTTCTTGTTTTTCGTCTCTGAGCGCTGCTCTGCATCAGCTCGTGCTTCTAGTGTGTGTATGAATGAACTGATGGCGTCACATAAAAACTCACAACTCCATTTATATCGGTTATAGTTTTCTCATTTTATGTGGGAATTGTGAAATTAAGCGGGACCCGCATATTTCTCTTTTTTCCATGGAAATGTGAGATTCTTACAGAATTATGCGCTGTTTTATGCAGCCTTTTGAGAAATGATTGTTCCCCACATATTCAGCGGCATTTTGGTGATCAATGCAGGAATTCATGCGATCACATAATCACGTTTTTCTGGAGGGTCTATTTGAGTTCTACGAGGTTCCTCTGAAGCATCAACATGTGGGTCTTTTATAGCTCAGTGGGAAAGTGGAAGTCATTTTGGACTGAAGGAGTCATTTCTGACAGGTTTCAGGTCGTGTTGGACTCATTTTCAATTATTTTGGGCACATTTTAAGTTATTTTGGTCTAGTTTTGAGGCATTTTGGACAGGTTTTAAGTCAGAATAGCTAAAATTGTCCTGCCAGTCTTGCCACACATCAAATGTTTGAGCCTCAAATGGTGAAATGTTAACCAAAGACTACATCTTAAATTTTTTGATAATATTCTCAAGTTTGAGGTATTTTTAGACCAGTTTCCAGACATTTTAGGGTCATTTTTGGCAGATTTTCTGTCATTTTTGACATGTTTCAAGTAATTTTGGACTCATTTTAAATTATTTTGGACAATTTTTGAGTAAGTTTGGACAGGTTTGACTCAATTTACAGCAACTGTGAGGGCATTCTGGATGAACTGTTAATTTTTCTGAACACTTAGTCATTTTAGGCTGAAGGAGTAATTTCTGACAACTTTAAGGTCATTTTGGACTCATTTTAAGTAATTTGGGACAAGTTTCCAGTCAATTTCTACTGATTTTGTGTCATTTTGGACTAATTTCTGACAGGTTTGGGGCAATTTTGAACCAGTTTCCAGTCAAGTTTCACATTGACTTCTACACATTCATTCGGGACACGTGTGCAAAACTGAAAGGCCCGATAATGAAATATCAGGTCCAGTAGAGTGTCCTGTTTCAGCCCCACAAGATGCTTCACTGATGTTCTTCAGATGGATCCTCCTTTTCATTCCTGTTGCTTGTCCACGTTTATCTCCTCTAGTTCTTCATCTAACTCTCCAGAAGGTTTAGTTTTTCCTCTAGTTCTTCATCTAACTCTACAGAAGGTTTAGTTTTCTCCTCTAGTTCTTCATCTAACTCTACAGAAGGTTTAGTTTTCTCCTCTAGTTCTTCATCTAACTCTACAGAAGGTTTAGTTTTTCCTCTAGTTCTTCATCTAACTCTCCAGAAGGTTTAGTTTTCTCCTCTAGTTCTTCATCTAACTCTCCAGAAGGTTTAGTTTTTCCTCTAGTTCTTCATCTAACTCTACAGAAGGTTTAGTTTTTCCTCTAGTTCTTCCTCTAACTCTACAGAAGGTTTAGTTTTTCCTCTAGTTCTTCATCTAACTCTACAGAAGGTTTAGTTTTCTCCTCTAGTTCTTCATCTAACTCTACAGAAGGTTTAGTTTTTCCTCTAGTTCTTCATCTAACTCTACAGAAGGTTTAGTTTTCTCCTCTAGTTCTTCATCTAACTCTACAGAAGGTTTAGTTTTCTCCTCTAGGTCTTCATCTAACTCTACAGAAGGTTTAGTTTTCTCCTCTAGGTCTTCATCTAACTCTACAGAAGGTTTAGTTTTCTCCTCTAGTTCTTCATCTAACTCTCCAGAAGGTTTAGTTTTTCCTCTAGTTCTTCATCTAACTCTACAGAAGGTTTAGTTTTTCCTCTAGTTCTTCCTCTAACTCTACAGAAGGTTTAGTTTTTCCTCTAGTTCTTCATCTAACTCTACAGAAGGTTTAGTTTTCTCCTCTAGTTCTTCATCTAACTCTACAGAAGGTTTAGTTTTCTCCTCTAGTTCTTCCTCTAACTCTACAGAAGGTTTAGTTTTTCCTCTAGTTCTTCATCTAACTCTACAGAAGGTTTAGTTTTCTCCTCTAGGTCTTCATCTAACTCTACAGAAGGTTTAGTTTTCTCCTCTAGTTCTTCATCTAACTCTACAGAAGGTTTAGTTTTTCCTCTAGTTCTTCATCTAACTCTACAGAAGGTTTAGTTTTCTCCTCTAGTTCTTCATCTAACTCTACAGAAGGTTTAGTTTTCTCCTCTAGGTCTTCATCTAACTCTACAGAAGGTTTAGTTT
Organism: Acanthochromis polyacanthus; assembly: GCF_021347895.1. Lineage (NCBI taxonomy): Eukaryota > Metazoa > Chordata > Actinopteri > Pomacentridae > Acanthochromis > Acanthochromis polyacanthus. The sequence continues at coordinate 1,852,996 of NC_067123.1, forward strand.
TCTCCTCTAGTTCTTCATCTAACTCTACAGAAGGTTTAGTTTTCCTCTAGTTCTTCATCTAACTCTACAGAAGGTTTAGTTTTCTCCTCTAGTTCTTCATCTAACTCTACAGAAGGTTTAGTTTTCTCCTCTAGTTCTGGTTCCATCGTTTCTTCTGTCCTGATCCAGGTGTGTCGGCAGATCTGTGCCGGGTCACCGGTGGGGTTCTGGGGATCCACTGGACCAGCGTCCTCGGCCTGGGCTGGTACCCGCTGGCGGTCGGGCGAGGCGGTGCCACCTGCTGGGAGTCGTGCTGCATGGAGCCCAAATGTAGCGCCGTGTGGAGCCTCGGGGGGCGCTGTGTTCTCCTCAGCTGCTCCCTGAGGAGGAGCTGCTCCATCTCCTCACTGCCCCAGCCCAACGAGGAGTCGCTGGGCCTCCTGCAGCTCCTCACCAAGGTGAGAAAACCTTCGACCTTCAGAGAACTCTTCAGAGAATTACAACAAAAAGATTCCAATCTCTGCTGGTTTAATGCGAAATTATCGTCACCTCGAGAGTCCAGAGAGAGAGTCCACACTATAACTGAGCTACTGTAGAAATGTTAGGCTGGATTTCCTGCAGTGGAAAGAGACCTGCATCTGGAATCAGTCAAACACTCATGTTAGACTTTTTCAGTAGTTTTGGACGAGTTTTCAGTCAAGTTGAACTGATTTTGAATTATTTTAGACAAATTTTGAGTTATTTTAGAGAGTTTAAGTCATTTTAGACTAATTTGAAGTAATTTGGGGCTAATTTAAGTCATTTTGGACTAGTTTTCAGTCAATTCGTTCTGATTGTGTCATTTTAGAAAGATTTTGAGTTATTTTAGTGAGATTTTCAGTCACTTTGGGTAAATTTGGGGTAATTTTGGACACGTTTTAAGTCAGAATATCTAAAATTGTTACAGGGAGAAGAGATCAAGAAGGTGGAGGATTTTAAGTACTTAGGGTCAACAGTCCAGAGCAATGGAGAGTGTGGAAAAGAGGTGAAGAAGCGTGTACAGGCAGGCTGGAACGGCTGGAGAAAAGTGTCAGGTGTGATGTGTGATAGAAGAGTTTCAGCTAAAATGAAAGGAAAGGTTTACAAAACTGTGGTGAGACCAGCCATGTTGTTTGGTCTGGAGACAGTGTCCCTGAGGAAAAGACAGGAGGCAGAGCTGGAGGTAGCAGAACTGAAGATGCTGAGGTTCTCTTTGGGAGTGACCAGGATGGATAGGATCAGGAATGAGTACATCAGAGGGACAGCACATGTTAGAGGCTTTGGAGATAAAGTCAGAGAGGCCAGACTGAGATGGTTCAGACATGTCCAGAGGAGAGAGAGTGAATATATTGGTAGAAGGATGCTGAGTTTCCCACTGCCAGGCAGGAGGCCTAGAGGAAGACCAAAGAGGAGGTTTATGGATGTGGTTAAAGAGGACATGAAGGTAGTTGGTGTGAGAGAAGAGGATGCAGCAGACAGGGTTAGATGGAGGCAACTGATTCACTGTGGCGACCCCTGAAGGGAAAAGCTGAAAGGAAAAGAAGAAGAAGAAGAAGATCTAAAATTTTCTCACCAATCTTGGTACACATCAGATGTTTGAGGTGTGAAATGTTGGTGAAATGTTGTCTTAGTTTCATCAGATTTTGTGGCTGTGGGAGTTTTATTTCTACTATTAAAATAGCTTCACTTGTTGTTTTGGATCTAATCTAACTTTGAGGCGATTCTGGACCAAGCTTAAGTCATTTTCGACTGAAAGAGTCATTTCTGACAGCTCTGAAGTCATTTTGGGCTCATTTTAAGTCATCTTACGGTCACTTTAGGCTGATTTTACCTTTTTTTGTTATTTTTTGTATTTTTGATCATAAGATAAAATACTAGATTGCTCACAAAAGCAAACTAGAATTTTTTGTCTTTTCCAGAATTTGATGAGAGCAAAATGTTTATTTTTGGTGCATTTTTAAGTGCAGAATGTTGGGAAGTTCAGACACTTTTCTCTCTGATAACTGAGGTCAATTTGCACATTTTTTTGAAAAGGCGGGATGGTTTCCAAGCCTGAAGTCACGTTTTGAATGATCATAAAGCAGTGAGGTTTACAGTGTGGGGCAGAAAAAGCTGCAGAAGTGCTTGAATCTAATCTAAAAATCTGTTTTCTGTAACTTCCAGGGTCCCGTCAGAATGAGACGTAGGAAACCTCGTCATGCAGCCCACGGTGGAAACCACAGAGCAAACACTGGACCGGCTACCAGCACGGTCCGTTGGAACAACATTTTATTATTTTAAATTCTCTTTTTATTGATCAAGAGATCAGCAGATGAGACAAACGAGAAAGACAAAACGACAAAAACACAAAAAATAAATGAACGAGACCAAAAAAAATGCAAAATGACAAAAACATGAGACAAACCTCAAAATCAGACAAAACAAAGACAAAAAAACACAAAAACAAGACAAAATATTTAGAAAAATGAGACACAAAACGCCCAAAAAAATTACAGAACCATCATATAAAAATAAGACAAAGTAGAACACATAAACACCAGAAGAGTAAGACAGAATCGTGCTGATCAGAGAAGTCGGGGCGTCGTCGTAGAACTTCTGTCGTTTACAGACTGATTTATCCACACTGATAGACTCAGTCCAACTTTTATCGACACATCCGACGTAATTTTTCACAGATTCTTCTATTGAACACTTTTCATTTTATCTTGACTATTATCCTGATATTTGTGGAATGTTAAGATATTTACTGAGACATTTTTCAGGCCATTTTGTTAATATTTAGTCAGAAAATCCTCTAGTTTTGCTTTTTCATGAAAGGTTTCACTAATATTTGATCGATTAGTATTTTTCAGACGCTGCATTTATTCATATTTTACTGACTTTTTCTGAATGTTTTGGAGACTTTACCTTTTTAAATGTCATATTTTTATATTTTGTATGTGAGTTTATCTGACTCTTTTTTTTCAAATTATTTTTAAATATCTTTCACAAGTTTTACAGAAATGTTTATAATTTTTTTAACATTTCCCAGATGAATGTGTCAGAAATGTTCTTAATATTTATATGGACATTTTTTTTAAAAATCTAGCAAAAAGCCCACAGGTATTTCTTTTGACATTTTTAAAATATTTTCCATAAGTTAACTGATATTGTTAGAATATTCTGGCATTTCTTAACCCTCCTGTCGTCCTGTGTGTCAAATCGACCTTTTTAAAGTTTTAAAAGTTATTTAATGCCAAATTTGGGGATTTTTTAAAAACAAAACTTTTAAGGATAACCTTTAAGGAATTTTTGTAATTTTCTTCCTGAAGATTTTGGAAATTTTTATAAATTTGGGGAATTTTTTTATCTTTTTTTTTGCTGAGTTTTGGGATTTTTTTCCGACAAGGGAACAACATTTTTTGGTTCCTGCAAATGAGGACAACAGGAAGGTGAATGTCTCTACAGCGACTCTCTGGGTGAACTTTTAAACGGTAGCGTGCATTATGTGGATTTTTTTCTGTGTTTTTTTTTTTATTTCATTTTATTTTACCTTCTCTTTCTACACTAATACGACTTGTTTTATGATGCTCCTCTATTTTAATGTTTGTTGATTTTATATTTAAAATGTCTTTGAGTGTTTTAAAAAGCACTATACAAGTAAAATGTGTTATTATTCTATGTTATGTTAGCTGCTGTAAATCTGAGTTTCCCTCTGGGGTTCATAAAGTCAGTCTAATGTGATATTTTAACCCGTATTATTTCATCGTGTCCACAGGAGACCTCCAGGCTGGAAACCTCTCCCCCGACCCCGGCAGCGTCCAGCCCCATCACACTTCTCCAGACATCCCAGAATAACCACAGCCAGCCGGCCAATGGGAGCTCAGACGTGGTTCCTGCTGCCCAGCAGAACTTTACGGCTGACGCCTCCTCTGAAGCTGCGTCTTCCAACAGCAGCGGCGGCAGCTCACCGACGGAGGCTAACGCTGCGGCTAACGCTGAGGCTAACGCTGCCACCACGGCTCCGACTCAGGCTGGTGAGCGACCAATCAGCTGCTGCTGCTTCCAGCTCCACCGCTCATCTGTCTCCATGTGTTAATTATGAACGAATGAATCATTTAACAGCACCGTTCTGCTGCCGTGTTCCAGGAAGGACGAGACTTTCACAGATCTAATACATCGATTTTAGTTAGAACGCCTTTAGAGCTGCTTTTTAATAATAATAATGATAATAATAATGATAACAAGATAAGCATTCAGAGAGCGCAGGACTCCGCCAAGGCTGCTCATTTCCCCAAATGGCATTTTCAGAAATGCAGCAAATGTTTTTGTAGAAATGCAGCATTTTATTATTATTGCTATTATTGATGATCAGAAATCACGGCTCCTTTTCATGTAGATGTACCCACAAACTAAATGACCTTCCTCTGAGTACAGGCGTGTGTTCTGCATGCTGTGTGATGTATGGAGACCGGATCACATGACCTAAATATGTTGATCAGTTCCTCACTTTTTGCGTGGCTTTGTTTTGCTCGTGTTAAAATAACTGTTCCCTTCATGCTTTTATTGTGAAGGCATATTTTTTTAATGTTGTGTGCTTTTATTTTTGGCACCATTCCAGCGGCAAAGGAAGTGTTTAAGAAGCGTTTTTTTGACATGAGGAAGATGTTGCCGAAAAGTCAGAGAAAACTCAGAAACACCCCCCCCCACAGTTTAATCAGCTGTTCCTTGGATCATTTCTGATGGATAAGTCCTGATAAGTCCTCAGAGGTGGATTTGTAGTAGGATCACAATCAGCTGATGTAGTGTTCACTGGTTGTCATGGTTACAGTGACGCTGAGCCGCTATCTGGCAACGACACAGAAATCTTTAACCAATCCATGGATCCAGACTATGAGCTGCATCACTGCCAGAATCTGATCACTTGGTCCTTGAGTCATTTCTGAGCTTCACTGAACATTTTATCCAAATCTGTTGGTCTGTTTTTGTAGCCTAGCCGTGCTAGACCCAGCTCTTAAGACACAAGGGTCTAAGAACACTCGACAGGGAGGGAGGCGGGCTAAAAGGTTGTCTTTCAAATCACTATGCAGCAATTGGGTAGGTATACAACCAATCAGTGCAACGAATAGGCTGACGTAGTTCCTAGAGCACCGGCGGATTGTGGCTAAGTCCCATTAGCTTCCCAACCAGCGGAGCCAACTGGTATATTAAGGATTTGCCATATCCCGTCGGCATAAGTCCAAATACGACTTTCTTCTCGATGAAACACTTCAGTGCCGTCCTTTGTTTATCTTTCAAGTTGAATTTTAGCTTCAAATCTTTAAGGGCTGTGGCCAAAGCCGACTCCAAAGATAACTGTTTATTGTGCGCCGGTTGTTTCTGTCAGAATCGTCACGCCTCTGTCGTCACTTAGTTACGCCCGCCTTCTGACTCTACACTTCATGGTGATTGGTCCGGCCAGTTTTAGGAGAATCCAGCCTCGAGCCTTATGGAGGGTAACTAGACCCACCCTGGCAGAGAATTAAATTCATTGCTGTGGGTTGTCTAGCGCGGCTAGGCTACTGTTTTTGTGTACTGTTGCTGACAGACAGACGCCGATCGTCACATAACTCCACCGTGTTCCTTGGCAGAATAACAATACATTTTATTTATAAGTGCCTTCCTTGACACCCAAGAAAAACAATAGAGCAGAACAGAAAGCGACGATAACGGAGAATAAATAGTCTGAACAGCTGAGTCTGATGTTACAGAGATCTGGTGGGAGAGAGTTCCAGAGCAGCTGAACGTTCCTGGAAAGGAGTTTAGTATTTAGAAATGTAGCATTTCTTTAACCAGGTTAGTCCCACTGAGATCAGAGACCTCCTTTACGGGGAGACCTGCAGCATCGTCACATTAAAACAGGAAACGGATAAAATGAATAACTTTCAAACTTGCTCACAGAGCAGGGAGACTGTCAGGATTTTACCAGAACTTTAAACTCATTCAGAGGCACAACGGCTGGAAGTTTAAGTTCAGATTGTAGTTTATTCCAAGCAGCAGGTGCAGAAAACCTAAAGGCTTTCTAGTCCAGTTCAGATGGTACTTTGAGGACGACAAACTGCAGAGATGGGAGATTATGGCTTCCATGTTTCCTCGTTAAAGACAAATGGGAAGGAATGAAACCCAGAATGGTTCTGTAGATAAACACCACTGACCTAAACATGTCCAGGTAACTACAGAATAGAAGACCACATGTGACCATGAACCTCAGCTCCCCATGGTAAACACCATCCAGCATGATCAGACAGGAGGAGATGATGGGAGCAGCTGAGTTCTGGACTGCTGCTCCAGTGGACTTTTCTGGACGTCTCTGGTGGCTTCTTGAAGACGTTCCAGCTGTGCTCAGAGCAGGTCGTTTACTTTGTGGGTTCATCTGTATTAAATGGACACGTTCTATGGTGCTGTGATTTCTGCCACAAATGTTTTCAAGATTTCATCCGTCGGAAATGATCTGACTGAGCAGCCTTGGAGGAGGACTGAGCTCTCTGAGGGCTTTTCTATTGTCCAAAAATGATGCTTCAAAGATTATCCAAAATTACAGAAGAGTTCCCAGAAATGATCTAATACGATGAAAATTTACTCAGAATGACTTGAAAATAGTCTAAAATGCCTTGAAAATGATCCAAAATCAGTTATAATTTCTCTCAAGGGATTAAAAATGATCCAGAATGACTGAAAATTTGCTGAATGACACTGAATGTGTCAAAAATGCTGGAGAAAATCATCCAAAATGGCTTTAAAATGATCCAAAATTGCAGGAAATTTGTCCAGAATTAAACAAAAGTAATCAGAAATGACAAAAATCTCCCCTAAATGACTCAAAAATTGACCAAAATTATTTAAATCTGTTCAGAATGAACAGAAATGTATTAAAAATGACGGTTTTTCCTTTAGTTTTTGTTTAGTTTTTGTTTAGTCTCTGCTTAGTTTCTGCTTAGTTTCTGTTTAATTTCTGCTTAGTTTCTGTCCTCGGTTCGGTTCTCCAGGTCCAGCAGGTGGACTCTGGCAGCAGGTTTTCCAGCAGAATGCTCAGATGGTTTTCTCCCGGCTAGGTTGAGCAACAGGAATGTGCTGAGACTGGCTGGGCTTCTACAAACAGGAATAACTCGACTGATTAGTTTGTTCCAGAAGAACAATATCTGTTTATTAAGAGAAGAAGGAAACAGAAAACCAGCAGAGTCACTGCAGCTGGAACCTCTTCAGAAACTAAAGAGGAGCTGTTTAAATCTGTTCTTTAAAGAAGAAAAGTTCTCTACAGGGAACATCACAGTTTATGCAGTTCATCCTTTGATTCAGATTAAACCCTTTTATGTCCAGTAATCTGTTATTTTACAGACAAATCAGCGAGTTATTTTCTCTCTAAGCCGTCAGAATATTGTGAAAATGTTTCCCAGAATGATGCCAGACGTCTTGTTTAGTCTAAACGTTCAGGTTTTAGCCAAACAGGAGGTTTCTCTGCAGCTGATCAACATCTGGAGTTTCTACTTCCTCAAAATTATCAATAACCAAAAATGTCATATTAAATTTATTTCTTATTTATGGCATTTTATGAAAATGTTGCTTTTACATGTTTTAAACTGTTCTTTAGTATTTCTCACAAGTTTTACAGACATTTTGTATTTTTCACACAAATACGTCAGGGACATTTATTACTTTTTTTTTACATTTAATTTTATGTTTTATTTCGTTTCATTTTAAGTCACTAGATTTAATTTTATGTTATTTCATTTTATTTTAATTCATTTTATATTATTATATTTTATTTTGTTTTATTTCATTTTCAGCTCTTTTCAGACCTTTTAATATTTTAACATTTTCCAGACGTTTCTCCACGTTTCACTAACGTTTAATTATTTTTCACAGAATTTTCTTATGATTTCTTTTGACATTTTGAAAAGATTTTTTAACACGTTTTATACATTTTCTAATTTTTAAGACGTTTTTTTCTTAATGTTTCTCAGAGAACTTAATAATTTTGTATTTCATTGTCTTCGAACATCCCAGTTATTAGGAGTTCTGGTTCTGTTTGGCAGATTCAGGTCTGGTTTTCTCCTTTTAGCTCTGTTTCTGCTCTCTGATGGAGCTTTAGATTATAAAACGATGTGTAATCGGCCCCAGCCTTCTTCCTTGTCAGACTTTCCTTCGCCTCGCTGTCCTCTAAACGTTCCTTCTTGTGCTTTTCCCTGCAGTGAAGGAGCTGGTGGTGTCGGCAGGCGTCAGCGTCGAGGTAACGCTGCCCAGAAACGAGGTCGAACTCAACGCCTTTGTGGTCCCTCCGCCTCCGTCAGGTAAAACACTGGTAAAATATCACAAATCATCACCTGGAGGCTGATTTGTTACCCACAGAGGCTGACTTTTATGCTTTTATGCTGCTCCAGTGTGTAGGTGGCAGCCAGTTACTAAAAATCTACACATCTGAAGAAGATTTGTTTTTATGAGACAGAATCAGCTTTATAGTAATAACTTTATTTACATAGCGGCTTTAAAGACAGCTTTGACAGTTAAAACACAGACAATCAAACTAGATATAGGAGTTGAGGTATTTTAGCTGTTTTAGAAGGGTTTTAGCTGTTCAGGAGGGTTTTAGCTGTTTTTTAGGTGTTCAGAAGGGTTTTAACTGTTTTAGGAGGGTTTTTAGCTGTTTAGGAGGGTGTTAGCTGTGTTTTAGCTGTTTAGGAGGTTGTTAGCTGTGTTTTAGCTGTTTAGGAGGTTGTTAGCTGTGTTTTAGCTGTTTAGGAGGGTGTTAGCTGTGTTTTAGCTGTTTAGGAGGGTGTTAGCTGTGTTTTAGCTGTTTAGGAGGGTGTTAGCTGTGTTTTAGCTGTTTAGGAGGGTGTTAGCTGTGTTTTAGCTGTTCAGGAGGGTTTTAACTGTTTTAGGAGGGTTTTTAGCTGTTCAGGAGTTTTTTTTTTTAGCTGTGTTTTAGCTGTTCCGGAGGATGGTAGCTGTGTTTTAGCTGTTTTAGGAGGGTGTTAGTTGTGTTTTAGCAGTTCAGGAGGGTGTTAGCTGTGTTTTAGCTGTTCAGGAGGGTGTTAGCTGTGTTTTAGCTGTTTAGGAAGGTGCTAGCTGTTTTCTAGCTGAGAGGAAGAAGCTGTTTTTCTGCTTGTTGTGATGTTTCTGGATGAAGTTCAGCCTGTTTACGGTCCAGTCACCTTCTTACTGTACATCAGACTGAACCTTTTGAATCTGTAAAACGATGATCTAGTTTCAAAGAGCCACATCATTATTTTTTTTTAATCCCTTGATCCCTTCTTGACGGCTGCAGCGATAGCAGAAGTCCTCATCCTGAGGTTGTTCTTATGTGACAGGTTTTAATTAAGAGCTTGAACAGCTTTAATGTTTTATTAATGTTCCTCTGCAGGGACCAACTATGCATTCGACTGGCGTCTGATAACTCATCCCAAAGATTACAGCGGGGTGATGGAGGGGAAGCACAGCAAGACACTGAAGCTCAGCAAGGTAGCAGCTTTCACGCTCTGTTTCAGAATAAAAGCATGAAGCGGTTTCAGTTTGTCTCTGAAGGATGGCTTCTTCTTTCTGTCTGTCAGCTGACGGTGGGTCTGTATGAGTTCGAGGTGACGGTGGACGGAGACGGAGCTTACGGAGAAGGTTACGTTAACGTCACCGTTAAACCAGGTGAGCAGGAAATGTCAAAATAAAAGTACAGGACGTACCGAGGAGCTAAATGTCTGTAGACATTAACCCTCCTGTTGTCTTCATTTACAGGCACCAAAAATATTGTTTCTTTGTCTGAAAAAGATCCAAAAATTCAGCAAAAAAATTCCCCAAATTTCTGAAAATTTACAAAACCTTCAGGAAGAAAATTCCTTAAAATAATTCCTTAAAGGTATTATTTTTTTTTAAAAATAATCCCCCAAATTTGGCAAGAAAATTCTTATCGATATTTTCAAAAAATGAGTAAAAATCTTCCAGAAAAATCTTAAAAATATTTTAAGTGGTTACATATATATCAGTAAAACTTCTGATATTTTATTTAAAAGCATTCACAAAAAAATCAACCAAAATCCCATTTTTTTTAATGAATGTTCTTAAGAAACATTTTTAACATTTCTTTTTTTCCACCAAAAATGTTCAAAGATTTCCCAGAAATGTTGAAAATGTGGACATCAGAAGTTTCACTGTGAAAATATTTTTTTTCCACATTTTCAAACTTTAAAACGGGTTAATTTTGACCCACAGGACGACACCTAATTTTCTCATATTTTTGTCAAAACAGCCCAACTAAGAGCTAACTTTAGCAATTTGTTTCTAATTATTGCAAGAACATTCATGAGTATGCTATGAACAAAATTTAATGAAGTATGGCATCAAGTAGGGATATTTCTAAGCATTTATTAATGAGAGCGTTACTAGAAGGTTTAGGTAGCAACATTACCCTCTTTTGTTTGGTTAAAACACTTCAAATATCTTTACAAAGGGTTGCATGTCCCCTGTAATAACTATGTAATCCAAACAGAATGTTTTTCACACCTTGGTTCACAGTTCTTTACTGTGTTTACAAATATTTTGTGTTACCTTTTTGAGCTGATATAAAAGACTGATAATTTCTGGAAAGAAGAATGTCTTTGGCTAATTGGAAGATTTAGAAATCTGAAGTAGCACAAAAATGGCCAGAAAACCTCAGTTAAGCAAAGATAAAAGGATCGAAATTCAGGTTTTGAAAAAAGAAGGCTGTTCTACAAGACAAATTACTCAAAGTTAAAGTCTCACAAAGTGGAGTCACCAAACCATTAAAGCAATATGAAGAGAAACAGGCTGACATGAAGACAGATCTAGTTCTGGTAGAAGCAGAGTCACGTCTAAAGCTGAAGATAAGTTCATCAGGGTCACCAGTATTCAAAATAGACAAAAGACAGCCCCAGAAATAAGAGCTCAGCCAAACTCAACCAGGAGCAATAAGGTGTCAGTGGATACTGTGTAGACTGCAGGAATCTGGTCTGAAAGGCAGGGTAGCTGCTGGGAAAGCAGAACATAAAGAAGAGACTTCAGTGGGCTGAAGAACATAGAAACTGGACTGTAGAAGAATGGAAAACAGTTCTGTTTACAGACGAGTCAAAGTTTGAAATGTTTGGATCAAAACGGTGCAGATACGTTTGACGTAGGGTTGGAGAACGCTCGACTGCTGTGTGTGTTGTTCCCACAGTAAAGCATGGTGGAGGTAGCATGATGGTGTGGGGCTGTTTTGCAGGGGGACAGACTGATGATCTGCAGGAAGTCTCAGGAATTCTAAATCAGCATGGATACCACAGTATCTTACAGAGGCATGACATTCCCTCTGGGCTGCATTTAGTGGGACAGACATTCACACTACAACAACACAACGATCCAAAGCACACCTCCACACTGTGTCAGAGGTAGAAGAGGAGAGGAAGCTAAGGATTATGACTTGGCCAGCTCAGTCCTCTGACCTTAACCCCATCGAACTTGCATGGGATGAACTGGACAGAAACGTCAAGAACAAGCAACCCACAAGTGCTGCAAACCTTTGAGATGTTGGCAGAAGCATGGGAGGAAATTTCAAGTGATTATCTCATGTCACTGATTGCAAGAATGCCTCAAATTTGTCACGCAGTTATCAAAGCTAAAGGAGGCTATTTTGATGGGTCACAGATTTAGACAGTTTAACAGTATTTTATGCAAGATGCTTCAATTTAGTTTTCAGTGTTCTTATCTATAGTTCTACTGTGATTACAAATGAAACGTGGCTAAATTAAGCTCATAATTTAGGTAATATGAACCAATGACAGAAAAATTAGGGGCCAGTCCAAACTTTTGCCTGGTAGCGTATGTCCAAAGTTACACCATTTATCAGAACCAGGAACCATAAAAACAGAAAGAACCGATACATTTTCTACTTCCTGGCTGCCAGACTGATGGAAACAGAAACAAAGAGGGAAATAAAGGTTTACCAAAAAAATAAAAGAACCAAATGTGTTATAATATCACAGCTTTAAGCTCAGATTTGTTTAATTTTCCTGCATTTCACAGGTGAAGAAGAACCATCAGGAAAGTGGAAAATCCAGTGATTCTTTCTGTTTTTACTGTTTCTGCTTCCATGGATGGTAAAATACTGGGGATTTAAAAAAATAAATAACACGTCTTTCAAACCTGACGGCAGATTTTGGGGTCCAGAGAGTTTAAAGGTTCTAATGAACCCACAGTGACTCATGTTTTGATGTTTTCTGCATCAGTCGATAAATTATGTAAGAAGGTAGAAGAGTGTTTGTGGAAAAGAGAGTTCCTCTCAGCCACACTGACGGAGAGACATTATGGGATGTTTCTCTGACATTAGTACCGACCAACACCCTGAAAATACCACACTGTAGTTGTTGTTGTTACTGCTAACAGCACGGCGCTTTTATAGCTCTGATTCTGCTGAGATTGAAATAAACCACTGAATAATCATAAAAACTGTGTTTGTTACTGGTTTCTGATTTTAAACCGGTGCACGTCTGCAGGTTCTTTAGTGGAAATTCTCAGCTTGGTTCAGCAGTAACATCATCTACACCAGAGGGTCCGACATGAGGCCCGTGGACCAAAAGCGGTCCTCCAGAGGGTCCGACAAGAGGCCCGCGGACCAAAAGTGGTCCTCCAGAGGGTCCAACATGAGGCCCGCGGACCAAAAGTGGTCCTCCAGAGGGTCCGACATGAGGCCCGTGGACCAAAAGTGGTCCTCCAGAGGGTCCAACATGAGGCCCGTGGACCAAAAGTGGTCCTCCAGAGGGTCCAACATGAGGCCCGTGGTCCAAAAGCGGTCCTCCAGAGGGTCCGACATGAGGCCCGTGGACCAAAAGTGGTCCTCCAGAGGGTCCAACATGAGGCCCGTGGTCCAAAAGCGGTCCTCCAGAGGGTCCGACATGAGGCCCGTGGACCAAAAGTGGTCCTCCAGAGGGTCCAACATGAGGCCCGTGGTCCAAAAGCGGTCCTCCAGAGGGTCCGACATGAGGCCCGTGGACCAAAAGCGGTCCTCCAGAGGGTCCAACATGAGGCCCGTGGACCAAAAGCGGTCCTCCAGAGGGTCCGACATGAGGCCCGTGGACCAAAAGCGGTCCTCCAGAGGGTCCAACATGAGGCCCGTGGACCAAAAGTGGTCCTCCAGAGGGTCCAACATGAGGCCCGTGGACCAAAAGCGGTCCTCCAGAGGGTCCGACATGAGGCCCGTGGACCAAAAGTGGTCCTCCAGAGGGTCCAACATGAGGCCCGTGGTCCAAAAGCGGTCCTCCAGAGGGTCCGACATGAGGCCCGTGGACCAAAAGCGGTCCTCCAGAGGGTCCAACATGAGGCCCGTGGACCAAAAGCGGTCCTCCAGAGGGTCCGACATGAGGCCCGTGGACCAAAAGCGGTCCTCCAGAGGGTCCAACATGAGGCCCGTGGACCAAAAGCGGTCCTCCAGAGGGTCCAACATGAGGCCCGTGGACCAAAAGCGGTCCTCCAGAGGGTCCAACATGAGGCCCGTGGACCAAAAGTGGTCCTCCAGAGGGTCCAACATGAGGCCCGTGGACCAAAAGTGGTCCTCCAGAGGGTCCAACATGAGGCCCGTGGTCCAAAAGCGGTCCTCCAGAGGGTCCAATCCGGCCCTCAAAGAGTAAAAATTACAGAGAAGACATTAACTGCAGATTGTAAATTAGTAAAACTATAAATTTAAAATCATTTCTAGACCATGACAAGTTGTTTGGATCAGAAAGTAAAATACCAGATTGTTCTTTGTTTATTGTTGTTTTGTGTCTCGTTTTTGTCGCATTTTGTCTCATTTTTGATGTTTTTTTTTTTTTGTCATTTTTTGTTTTGCTTTATTCATTATTTTGTGTTTCATTTTTGGCATTTTGTCTTTTTTGTCGTTTAGTTTTTCACTATTGTCATTCTTTGTTAAATTTTTGTTGCTTGTCAGTTTTTTGGTCGCTTTCTTACTTTTGTGTCTAATTTTTTGTGTCTTTTTTGTTTTGTGTCGTTTGTCTCATTTTTGTCATTTTGTTTCTTGCTATTGTCAGTTTGTGTCTCATTTTTTAAATATTTGTGTTATATTTGTTGTTTTTTGTGTCCTTTCTTTGTCTTCTTCTGTGGTTGTGATCCTCCAGTAAATCCTCCATGGTTCAGTTCCAGGTGACTAAATGTTGTGTTCCTTTGTAGACACTCTGTGATCTGGAAGTTGTAATGAGGAAATGATAAACTGAGGATGAATGTTGATGGAAAATAAAACCAACAAACAAAGGAACCATTAGGAGCTGTGGTTATACTGGTTTTACTGGAGATCAGACTGGACTGGATTAAACTAGGATCAGTTTGTCGGTCTGCATGCGTTTCTCTTCAGTTTAAATGAGATGAAACCAGCATTAGTCGGTCCACAGTTCTTGTTCAGTCGACTCCATGACCTCAGATCTTCCTCCCTCTAACAGCCGAGCAGCTCGCTCAGTTAATTCCTGTTTTCTGCCTGACAGAGCCGCGGGTAAACAAGCCTCCCGTCGCCGTGGTTTCCCCAAAGTTCCAGGAGATCTCGTTACCGACGAGCTCGACGGTGATCGACGGCAGCCGTGAGTCTCCAACAAACACACATTTAACTTTGTTATTTAGACACTCATCTTCCTGAAGCAGCTGTTCTTTACTCCATATTTTTCTTTTTAGAACATTTTTAAGGAATTTTCATGTTTTTAAGATGTTTTCTTAATGTTTCTCAGACAGTTTAATGATTTTTGTCTTCAGTTTTTTCACACACTCTTCATCAGTTATTAGGAGTTCTTGGTCCATTTGTTCAGTCCAGTTTCCACCTTCTTGTAGCTCTGTTTCTGCTCTCTGATGGATCTGTAGATGCTAAATGATCCACTGTTTCCACAAACTCCCATTTACCTCCAGTTGAAGAACCTGAAACATCTTGTCTTGTTTCATGTCTTTTTCAGAGAGCACCGACGACGATAAGGTGGTGTCGTGGCACTGGGAGGAAGTGAAAGGTCCTCTGAGGGAGGAGAAGGTCTCTGCTGACACCCAGGTCCTCACCCTGACCAGCCTGGTGCCGGGAAACTACACCTTCAAGTACACCTCGTTTATCGCTCATTTATCCTGATGTGTCTGTAGACAGGACGTTCTGATCAACCTCCAACAGAACTGAAGCCTCTCAAACCAGACAATATTAGCACTGATTACATCATTTATTTATTATATTACATTAGATTTTTATCAGCTTTTTCCCCTGTTATGAAAAATATATAAAAAAATTTAAAAATCAGATTTTTTCCTGAATTTAAAAAAAAATGTGTTTTTTTGGTGGGGGGGGGTTGTCAGGATTTTTTTTTTTTTAAAATTCTGTTCTGAACAATTGATAAAAATAGTCATAAAAATAAAAAACACGTCTTATTTTTAAGTTTTTTTCCTGTTCTCAAGAATCACTAAAAAGAAAGTAGAAAAAATACCTTTTTTGTGTTTTTTTCTCTTAATTTCATCTTTTTTTCTTGTTGTGAAAAATTGATAAAAATTAAGTAAAAAAACATTTTTTTGTTTTTTGGGTGTTTTTGTTTCTTTTTTTTCCTGTTCTGAGAAATTAATAAAAAGATATTTTTTAAGAAACCCATATTTTTGTTATTTTTTTCCTCTTTTTTTCTTGTTCTGAAAAATCAGTTGAAAAAAAAACGTCTTATTTTGTTTTTTTTCAAATTTTTTTTCCTGTTCTGAACAACTGATAAAAATAGTCATAAAAATAAAAAAAACACATCTTTTTTTTCTTTTTTTTTCCTGTTCTAAAGAATCATTAAAAAGAAAGTAGAAAAAATATATTTTTTGTCTTTTTTTTTCTTAATTTCATCTTTTTCTTGTTGTGAAAAATCGATAAAAATGAAGGTAAAAAATACGTCTTCTTTTGTGTTTTTTTCCTTTTTTCTGTTTTGAAAAATTTATAAATAGAAATTACAAAAAAAAAATCAGTCTTTTCTTGTTGTTTTTCTCTTTTTTCCTGTTCTGAACAATCAATAAATAGAAAGTTAATTAAATGAAATCCGTCTTTGAGACCCGGTGGCTGGTTCTAGAGGTTAAAATGCTGAGCCTGGATCAGTTTTAATCCTCTCCATGTCTTCCAGTCTGACGGTGACCGACTCAGACGGAGCCACTAACTGGACTCTGGCCACCCTCTCCGTCAACAAAGCCAAGGACTACCGGCCGGTGGCCAACGCCGGCCCCAACCAGGTCAGTGCTGCTGTCTGAAGCTGAACTACAGGGATTAACAGCTGAAGTACGTACGCTGACTCAGAGCTGAACAACACACTTCCTGCAGGTCATCCAGCTGCCCCGGAACCACATCAGTCTCTACGGCAACCAGAGCACCGACGACCACGACTCGCTGTCCTACGAGTGGTCGCTGAGCCCGGAGAGCAAAGACAAAGTGGTGGAGATGCAGGTGAGGAGAGCAAAGACAAAGTGATGGAGATGAAGGTGAGGAGAGCAAAGACAAAGTGGTGGAGATGAAGGTGAGGAGAGCAAAGACAAAGTGGTGGAGATGAAGGTGAGGAGAGCAAAGACAAAGTGGTGGAGATGAAGGTGAGGAGAGCAAAGACAAAGTGGTGGAGATGAAGGTGAGGAGAGCAAAGACAAAGTGGTGGAGATGAAGGTGAGGAGAGCAAAGACAGAGTGATGGAGATGAAGGTGAGGAGAGCAAAGACAAAGTGGTGGAGATGAAGGTGAGGAGAGCAAAGACAAAGTGGTGGAGATGAAGGTGAGGAGAGCAAAGACAAAGTGGTGGAGATGAAGGTGAGGAGAGCAAAGACAGAGTGATGGAGATGAAGGTGAGGAGAGCAAAGACGAAGTGGTGGAGATGAAGGTGAGGAGAGCAAAGACAAAGTGATGGAGATGAAGGTGAGGAGAGCAAAGACAAAGTGATGGAGATGCAGGTGAGGAGAGCAAAGACAAAGTGGTGGAGATGAAGGTGAGGAGAGCAAAGACAAAGTGGTGGAGATGAAGGTGAGGAGAGCAAAGACAAAGTGGTGGAAATGAAGGTGAGGAGAGCAAAGACAAAGTGGTGGAGATGAAGGTGAGGAGAGCAAAGACGAAGTGATGGAGATGAAGGTGAGGAGAGCAAAGACAGAGTGGTGGAGATGAAGGTGAGGAGAGCAAAGACAAAGTGGTGGAGATGAAGGTGAGGAGAGCAAAGACGAAGTGATGGAGATGAAGGTGAGGAGAGCAAAGACAGAGTGGTGGAGATGAAGGTGAGGAGAGCAAAGACCAAGTGGTGGAGATGAAGGTGAGGATAGCAAAGACAAAGTGGTGGAGATGAAGGTGAGGAGAGCAAAGACAAAGTGGTGGAGATGAAGGTGAGGAGAGCAAAGACAAAGTGGTGGAGATGAAGGTGAGGAGAGCAAAGACCAAGTGGTGGAGATGAAGGTGAGGAGAGCAAAGACAGAGTGGTGGAGATGAAGGTGAGGAGAGCAAAGACAAAGTGGTGGAGATGAAGGTGAGGAGAGCAAAGACAAAGTGGTGGAGATGAAGGTGAGGAGAGCAAAGACAGAGTGATGGAGATGAAGGTGAGGAGAGCAAAGACAAAGTGGTGGAGATGAAGGTGAGGAGAGCAAAGACAGAGTGATGGAGATGAAGGTGAGGAGAGCAAAGACAAAGTGGTGGAGATGAAGGTGAGGAGAGCAAAGACAGAGTGATGGAGATGAAGGTGAGGAGAGCAAAGACAAAGTGGTGGAGATGAAGGTGAGGAGAGCAAAGACAAAGTGGTGGAGATGAAGGTGAGGAGAGCAAAGACAAAGTGATGGAGATGAAGGTGAGGAGAGCAAAGACAGAGTGGTGGAGATGAAGGTGAGGAGAGCAAAGACAGAGTGGTGGAGATGAAGGTGAGGAGAGCAAAGACAGAGTGGTGGAGATGAAGGTGAGGAGAGCAAAGACAGAGTGATGGAGATGAAGGTGAGGAGAGCAAAGACAAAGTGGTGGAGATGAAGGTGAGGAGAGCAAAGACAGAGTGATGGAGATGAAGGTGAGGAGAGCAAAGACCAAGTGGTGGAGATGAAGGTGAGGAGAGCAAAGACAAAGTGGTGGAGATGAAGGTGAGGAGAGCAAAGACAGAGTGATGGAGATGAAGGTGAGGAGAGCAAAGACAAAGTGGTGGAGATGAAGGTGAGGAGAGCAAAGACAGAGTGGTGGAGATGAAGGTGAGGAGAGCAAAGACAGAGTGGTGGAGATGAAGGTGAGGAGAGCAAAGACAAATGGAAACAACTAGCCTAGCCGTGCTAGACAACCCACGGCAACAAATTTAATTCTCTGCCAGGGTCGACAACAAAAACGACAACAGTGGTTGAGCTCCATTAGCACCGACTCTGAATAATCTTTCTGTTAACATGTCTGTAATATACTTGAGCTTCACCCATTGACTGTATAAATAAGGCTTCACTGAACTCCCTCATCCTCTGATTTCCGGCGCTCTAGGAGCCTATTCGTTGCACTGATTGGTTGTATACCTACCCAACTGCTGCAGAGTGATTTGATAGACAACCTTTTAGCCCGCCTCCCTCCCTGTCGAGCGGTCCTAGACCCTTGCGTCTTCAGAGCATGGGTCTAGCGCGGCTAGGCTAGGTGAACGGCGTCACTCACTGCAGAAAAGGCTCCTCTCAGAACAGGGAAAACAAACTGATTTCAAAGAGCTTTTACCTCGAAATAAGAGGAAAAATCTGCCAATAGAACAAGTTAAAAATGTCTTGGGTGAGATTTCTGGAAATAAGATGTGACATTTAGAATACTGAGATCTTAAAATTAGCTGGAAAACTTATTTTAAGTTCTATTTTACCAGGATCAAGCTTGGGTGTCTTAAAATAAGCCAGACATGCTAAAAAACAAAACAAAGACAAGCAGTTTTTCACTCAAAAATAGATTTCTGTTTTCATGTAGCCTCCTAATTTAAGATGTTTTAACCCTCCTGTTGTCTTCATTTATAGGAACCAAAAAATATTTTCCTTGTCTGAAAAAAATCCCCCAAAAAACAATCCTCAAAAAAAATGCCCACATTTGTGAAAATTCACAAAACCTTCAGGAAGAAAATTCCAATAATTCCTTAAAAGTTTTATTTAAAAATCCTCCAAATGTGGCAAGAATATTATTGTAAATATTTTCAACAAAATGAGTAAAAACCTTCAAAAAAATCCTAAAAATATCTGAAGTGATTCCATATTTATCAGTAAAACTTCTGATATTTTCTTTAAGAACATTCACATAAAAATTAACCAAAATCCAGATAAATTCTCTGGATTTTGGTTGATTTTTATGTGAATGTTCTTAAAGAAACGTTTTTAACATTTCTGTTTTCCCCCAAAAATGTATAAAATGTGGACATCAGAAGCTTCACTGTGAACATAGATCTTTTAAAACGGCTTAATTTAATCTGCAGGACGACATGAGGGTCAAACTTATTTGAGTTTTCTGTTAAAATTCAACTCAGAACAAGATAATTTCCAGATATTTCAGATGCATTGTCTTAATACACGTCCCTCCTTTGGCTGAAATGTCTCTTGTTCAGTGAATTTATCTTAAATCAGTGGGATGAGACGTTTAGTCTAAAAATAAGACAAATAGGATTTGGAGTGTTTGCAGTGCAGCAGAGGTTTCTCCTGGTTCTCAGGGTAACAGCAGCCTGTTTTTCTGGTTCTTTCAGGGCGTCAGGACGCCCATCCTGCAGCTGTCGGCCATGCAGGAGGGAGACTACACCTTCCAGCTGACGGTGACGGACTCGTCCGGACAGCAGGACACGGCTCAGGTCACCGTCATCGTACAGCCCGGTAACACACGGCTCTGTTAAAGTACAGAACACAGCCCAATGTTACATAAATCCAGAACAGAGGAGCTGAATGAAGCACCCACATGTTTTATAGAATAATTAGAACGGAAGCAGCAGAAACAGCTGAAGGACTGCGGAAAAATAAACATTAAAATAGAGAAAATGTTTAAAATGGCTACATAAAAGTGCATTTATTTTGAGTCATTTTGAGAACGCTGTGGTCCTTAATGACACAATCTGATTTTATTTTGGACACATTTGAACCATCTTAGACTTTTTTCTGTTTTTTGGATCATTTTTGGATAAACTTGAGTCGTTTTGGACGGATTTCACCTCGTTTTAGACACAGTTTAGACACATTTTATGAATTTTAGAAAAGTTCTGGTCATTCTGGACTATTTCTGGGTAATTGTTGACCAGGTTTATGTCGTTGTGGACACATTTAGAGTCTAGTTTGTGTATTTGCAGTGATGTGAGCAGCTGGAAGCAGAACACAACACAAGAACAGGATATCATTTTTAATTCTCTGTTTATTTTATTATAGTTTTTAGTTACTTTAACCTCCAATCTGATTCTTTAATTTGAAGCTTTTTCAGAGGAACACCAGCAGCTTTTTACAACCGACCAGGACTCTGTTTTCTGTTTCATTTCCTCACCGTGGTTCTTCTGTGTCTCCAGAAAACAATAAACCTCCATCAGCGGACGCCGGACCAGAGAAGGAGCTGACGCTGCCCGTGGACAGAACCACGCTGGACGGCAGCAAGAGCAGCGACGACCAGAAGATAGCCACGTACCACTGGAAGAAGACCAGGTCCGTCCACGGTGGTGGAATGATGGAAATACAGCTGGGCCATGTCACAAGGATCACAGCTTTTA
>NC_067123.1:3832770-3889629 GCF_021347895.1 Acanthochromis polyacanthus
CCCAAGTAAGAAGATCATGTTTTCCAGAAGACTTTGATAATCTAAGTTATGAGAACCAAAATCAGTCCATTCAGTACTTCCGTAATGGAGTCTATATGAGTGATCTTAGGTTGCTCTAATTTAACGTGGATCAGAGGAGTCAGCAGCTGTAGTCGACTGTAATCACTCAGGAGAAGTTTAGAGGCAAAAAACTAAGAAAATATGATTACACACTTTCTCGATCAACAAAACTTACCTTTTAAGTTGCTGTTTGTATAATTTCCAGAAGATTTCTAATAAATCTATGAAGAAGGCTATGCATGTGTTAAAATGATTTCATTATAAGGAGTCTTTGGAACTAAAGACAGAAAATAAACATGGACTTTATAGGTGGATGGAACTTTAGTTCATGACAGTAAAAAAAAAAACCCCAAAAAAACAGATGTAGTCTCTATGTCTAAAAGTGACATCTTAAAGCTGCATCTGCTTAAATCCAGCAGGGGGCGACTCTCTAGTTGAAGAACACATCTGATTATATAGAAGTTAATGAGAAATAAGCTATCTTCTACTTTGATCTGTAGCTCAGTAAACATTTTTCTGATAAGTTATGGTCTCGATGCTAATTTTAAGCCTTTTTGAATATAGCATGATGTTACGCTTGTAATTAGGCCCATTTTGGGGGAAAATAGATGTTGAAGCAGGTGATGTTTAAGAAAAGAAGGTTAGCAGCTAATAATGACTAAGAAATGAGCTGTAAAATGAACATCTTTTGAAGTTTCCCCCTGCTTGGCAGCAGGTTTTTATTTTTTCTTTAACCTTATACAACCTGAATTCCAGCAGTTTTACCACCGTGAGCTCAGTTTCTCTGCTCGGGTCGGACTAGACGAGGAGGAATTTCAGGACTGAGGCCAAAATGGATGCCGAGCAGAGATCAGATTGCATGTAGATGTAGTTTCTGGGTTTTCCAGTGATAGCGGGCTGCTGCTGCTGACGCTTTTCACAGGATCTTATGTAAGCGTCGTTCAGAAAACACAGTTTCTCAGAGCCATTGTGTGTCTTTTCTGCACATTGGATTCCTCAGTCGTCTTTACATGTTTAAGAATAGTAATAATAGCTGCATTTTGTTTCTCCTTTCTGACCTCATATAAACCAGAATGTGAACGCACTGACGTGAGATTCCTGCACTGTAAATTTTTTTAATGCAAGACAAAGGAAAGTCTGTTATTTACAAAACATGAAAATACTGCATATGCTATATATGGCATTTTTTCCAAGTCCCCAAGTTGTTAGCCAATATGAAGGAGAAAAACACATTTGATAACACAGAATTACCACAAAGAGAGCGGAATTCCAGAAAAGATGAAAACCACAACACATCCATTCTAAATCTCGGTTTTTGTTCATTTTCTCTACAACCAACTTGACCATCAGTATTATGGGATGTATCATCGTGTGAACAGTAAAACTGTAGCAGTTTAGTGTCTAATGAAATCGTCGTAGAAACAATCATCGGTACCTGGATATGTTTGTTTATTCAAAATTATTCACAATTGTCCAGTGGCCCAAACTTATCCACGTTGCACCAGAAGTTTGCCTAAAACGACCCATAAACTCAATGCAAAATGTCTCAAAGGTTTTCCAAATTAATTCACAAACTTGACCAAAATGACACAAACTTCTCCAAAAATCCGTCCAACTGAATCCAAACCTGCCTTAAAAGTGTTTTATTACTCACAATGACTTAAAAAATGAACCAAAATGAGAAAATGATCAAACCACTTTTCCACAGATTTGCTGCTTCATCCAGATGAAGAGATTCAGCGATAAACATTTATTTCTTGCAATTCACTGAGGAAATGTGCAGCTAATTAGCCTCCAAATGAGGAAAACCATCGTTGTTTTTGGAGATAAACGCAGCTGCTCCATAACCACTCAGAAATTCTGCAACAAAATTCCAATCCTGTGGTTCATTCTGGTCCAGATATTTCCTTAAAACACGGTGAATATATGAGACTAATATTTAGAGCATAAATATAACCGAGTCTTCAATGTATTAAAATGAGCAAAGAGACTGAAACAGTCAAATTACTAAAAACTGACAACAAATGGTCAAAACAACCAGAAAGACAACACAAAATGAAAGAAAACACACAAACTGAGCAAAAAGAGACACGAGATAATTCCGCTGCTCTGAAAAACCATTCAGAAATCCTGTTGGTTGATTCTGGTCCAGATCATTTCCTGAAAACGGTGAATATGGGGGAAATTTAGAGGCTAAATATTTAGCTGGAGGTCGGTGGAGTGTTTGCTCGCTGCTCAGAGCTTCTCTGTGGTTCTGCTGTTTGATGTGGCTTCATGAATGATAATTTTAAAACGGCACTAAACGGCTCCTGTGTGGCCGCGGAGAGTCGGTCAGCCGTCCTGGAGTCTAGAAAAACAACGAGGAGGAGGAAAATGTGGCCGAGACGTTCTAAAAGTGGAGCTAGTTTGTTTGAAGCTGCAGTCTGATGTAAACTGGTCTGTTTCTGCAAGGATGGAACCTCAAGATAGGAAAGAAGAGCTGCAGGTTGAATTTTGCATTTACTTTTTCTTTTAAACAATAAAAGTTATGGCAGATTCTGTTGAAAAGTGCGTTTTGAGGCGGCACAACTGCATTCTCCATTTTTTTAAAGTTAATGTGTTTCTGCCAGATTATGTTTGTTTTTACTTAAATCTGCATCAATTCAGGCAGTATTCAGGAAACACGTTGCTCTGTCATGTCACAATTTGTCATTTGAGACAAAAACTAGAGAGTTTTATGTGTTTTCAGACCTGGGAACTTTTGTTTTTCACCCTCGAGAACAGATATTTTGAAGGTTCAGAAATCTAAATCCCACAGCCATGAAACTTGGTGAAGACTGGTCTAGTGTCTCATGAAGTTTCTGTCAGTGTTTATCTATGGATTGGATCCATATTTCCTACTAAATACAGTCTTTGTCGCTCCATTTCACCAACTGTTGAGGCTCTAACATCAGTAGAATCTTGATGTGGGGAAAGTTTTAACTGTGGATAATTTAAAGGCCTTTGAATTACTGAGGAGAAATAGAAATATGAACAAATTCTTTTTAGGCAGAACTCAGATGTTTCTCTCCTAAATGTATGGTTTCTATCTGCTGGACTGATGAAGTTCTGAGGCTCAGAAATATGGAAAAGGTTTTAACAGTTAAAACACAAACACTCTGGCTGTTCTGTTAAACAAACACAGAAACCTCTGACATCTCCAACGTCTTCCAAAACTGCCTCCAAGCTCTCAGCTGAAGTCCTCACTGACAACATGAGAGTTTCTGAGTGAAACTGACGGACGTCAACTCAGAGACACTAGAGGCTGAAAAAGAAGACGGCTGATGGAGAGAAAATCAGGACTGATTGTGATTAAAGAGAGGAGAGGAGGGATGTTTTAAGTGAAGGCGAGAGGCAGAGGAGGTGAAGGACTGATTGGTCAGAGATGCTAATGTATCAGCATCAAATCTGAAGACACCTGAACGCCTCAGCAGTCAGTTTTACATCCATCAGGCGTCACAGTCGAAAAATAAAACTGGTTTCTGTTCATTTTTAATAACCAACTTGCTAAAGTGTCTCAAAGACTGTAAACTGATCAAAATGTCCCACTAAAACACAAAAACGAGCCACAAAAAGATGTGGAAGCAAGAAAAACAAGACGCAAAATGCCTAAATCTAACACAAGCAAAAAGAAGGGACACAAACAAGAAAAAACATTAGAAAAAATCACACAAACAAGACATAAGACATGAAATGGCAAAAAGACATCAAATGATCACATCAAGAAAAAACTGTGCCAAAGACACAAAAACACAACACAAAGTGAATGAAAATGACAGAAGGGAGAAAAAAAAAGACAAAACAAGCAACAAACTGACACAGATCAGTTTTGGCATCCTCCAGGGTCACAGTCTAAAGAATAAATTAGTTTTTTTGTTAATTGTCTCTATAACACTGTGATCATCAGTATTATGGGATGTATTCTAGTGTGAACAGTTTAACGTCTATGATGACATAGAGTCCTGAGAAAACCTCCATGGTTCCCGGATGTGATTCTGTTTTCTGATAATTCACCAGAGAACTCTAAAGGTCATTCTGGGTAAACTTTAAGGCTCATGTCAGCATGTTGGTAGGTGGTTGGTCAGACTATTATAGACGCATGAAGGAGCATTTTTACACTCAGAAGAGTGAGGTGTCTATAGGCAAAATTTCCTCATATAGGATATTTTAACACTCAGGATTGTAGATTATGAGTCATTTGGGTTCACAAATCTGGAAAAAGTATACAAATGGACTTAAGGGACCTGGAACTCTGGAAATATCCAGTATGAAGGTAGACTCTGACATTAAAAAGTTACTGGAGATGAAGACCAGAAGATTCTTTGTGGTGATTTTGCTTCTTTTAGTGCGATTTTCGAGTCTTTCTGTGGTATATCACCTATTTTTTGTGGTTATTTGGGGTATTTTGTGGGTAATTTTGTCTTTTGTTGTGCTGATTTTGTGTCTTTTTGTGGTAGTCTTGGCTTTTTTGGGGGTAATTTTTGCATATTTAGTGGAAATTTTGTATCTTTTCATGTTAAAATGATCTACTTTGTGGGTTTATGTGTAGATTTGTGTTTTCACAGTGGTAATTTTCCCTCTTTTTTGGCAGTTTGGTCTCTTTTGTGGTAATTTTCCAGACTTTTTAGTTAGCTTTAGTTGCAGTTTTTCCAGAACTCAGGTGTGTCTTTCCTCCTAAATGTTCATGGTTATCTGCTGGACTGATGAAGTTTCTGAGGCCCAGAATGATGGAAAAAGTCATTAAAAGTGATAATCTGACCGCCACTCTATGGCTTCAAGGACCTGGAACTCTGGAAATATTCCCAGCCTGAAGGTAGAACTCTGATCATTAAAGTTACGAGATAAGACAGATGATTGTGAGGAGGTTTTGGTTGGAGGACAGATCTAATAAAAGTGCTTTTGTCTCTTATCTGACTCAGTTGACGTGTTCAGAACGTAATGTTGATGAAAAGGTGGTTAGAAAAAAAGTTGGGCTTCATTTTTGTGGGTTTTTTTGTTCCTCAAAGCACCTTGGTCCAGTTTTTTGTTCGTGCTGTCGACACGGTTTGTCAAGGGCCGAAGCTGCCACATGGCGCTGGCAAACATCCCTTTCTGAAGATCCTCCTCTCCTGCAGAAACCATAGAATCATCCACGTTCTCTGACTCTGATGAACCTTAAATAGCTGCAGTGGAGGGCCAACACATGCAGCGCCGGCGAGGTGTGCAAGTTTTAATCTTTAATACTGGAGGAACCTCAGCAGCTCCTGAAGAAACAGCAGCAGATAAAAGTAAGTCCATCAGCACGCAACACAAAGGAGAAGCTTCAGCCGAGGATCAGACAGAAGCTGTGACTCAGCAGGTTTCCTGTGATTCATGTTTAATTCACAAATCATTCACCCACACTCCACTGACTCATCCTTTATTTTCAGGTTTTCCTTCAACCGTCGAATCCCAAAACCTGCAGAAAGTTTAAAGAGAAAGCTGCAGCATTATTGGAGACAGAACTGACAAACAGGAAGAAATGTAGGATTTTTACATTTCTACAGCCTTTGAAATCACTTGGACAGGAACCTTAAACACATCTAAACTTTAGATGAAATATTTTATCAAAGTCACATTTATGTTTAAAAATGCCAAAATAGGTTGTTGCTTTAACTTATTTGTAAAAAACAGAAAATTCTGTGCTCTTTAGTGAAGCTGTGAAACCATCAGAGACTTGACTGTGAGTCACATGACAAAATTCAGACAGTTTTTGTTTTGTTGTGGGAGGTATTTGTGAAGATTTTGAAGACGTTTCACCTCTTCCAGAAGAGTTTTGAAAAACATCTTCAAGACCTACCAGAGAAGTGTGACGAGGGAGAAAACACTCGGAAACTGATGTCTTTTCCTTCTGGAATGTAATCATACAGACAACCCTAAAATCCTCAAAATCACAAGTCATTTAAAAATTCACCAAAAATCATACTTTGCTTTATCCGGATTTTGTCAAAAACAAGAACATTCTGGCACTTTTCTGGACACGACGGTGATACACAGTGACTCAGCTGTGACCACAGTCATGAACCAAAAAAAATTATGAGCTCTTGACCCAACCATAAAGCCATTAATCACTGATCTGTAACCAACCGTCACATGAGAAAAATATCAGGACTTTTCAGTTGAACTGGCAGGCAGTGTTTCAACAGAACAGGAGAGGAGTGTGGAAAAAATAAAAATATATATACAGTAAATATCCATCTGTATGTAGAGTTACTGCTTTCTTGATTGGTGGACTTGTGGAACAAATGTTGGACGTGTTGATTCCAGGTGTTTTTTTCTGTTTTTGTAAAATAAGAATACGAAGAAATGCACTTTCCTTTTTTCATTCTGTGTCATTCTATACGAAGACATTTCCAGATTTGTCTTCTCTTCTTCCAGGTTGTTCTGCTTTCCATAGAGGTGAAACTGAGCCACAGTGAAGAAACAAAAAACACCCAGGACCTGCTTGACATTTTGACGGTTGACGTCTTCGCCTGTGACTGTTTTGCTCTGGGAGATATTTGGGAAGTTTGGGAGGGTCGCACTCAGGTCAAGTAAAAATCAGAGAGACCAAAACACCAGAGAGAACTTCAGGAGCAAGAAGAGGTCGAAGAAATAGAAAACGGAGGAGTGAGAAAGCAGACGAAGTGTCCTGAAGCGAAAACCTGCAGGAAATGAAGTCAACAGTCTCAGAAGGATGTGAAAAGCAGCTGTGAGGCCAAGATCTTCATTCCTTTAATCTGAAGGCCTCTGAGGACTGACTGGTCGCTGTAATTAAGCTCTGATTGGACTCACATTCCAGCTTTTCTTGCTCACAAGCAGCTGAACTTATAAAAGCAACAACAGAAGAAGAGAAAGACATAATTTATATTCATGATTTTTCAATTAGAGGTTCACAGGAGTTCAAATAAAAACATGTAAGTGTGAACAAAAATAGACAGGCTGCTGGGATAAGTGGATTAATAGGCTTTGTAGCAGCAAATCCAGCTTAAGAGTTTCTATTTAATCACATTCTGAGGTAATGTTTTCAAACTAGATAACGGCAAATAGGTTCTGTTTTGTCCTGGATTAGAGGATTAAAGACGATGTTTACAGTAGCACGCAGGAGAATGCAGGGAGAAGCCGACACAGATGGGCTGCTGGGACTCTGATGAATCATTAATCTGGTTTGGCCACAGCAGAGAAGAGCCAGGGAGAGAGTCACTTCAGTCTAAACATCTAAAAGCTACCAATGAGTCCACATCAACATTTAGTCTAAATATCTAAAAACTACCCCTATGAAACACCTTTCTGTTTATGGACAGTTTTTACTCATTTTGGCAGGTGTTTGGGTTTGTTTTGGACAATTTCAATGAATTTTGGACAAGTTTCAAGTCCAAATAGGAAGAACCTGGAACCACACATCAAATTCCTACAAGAGTCCACATCAACATTTAGTCTGAATATCTAAAAACTGAAACTAAAAAGAACACGCAAAACGAAACAGAGGAGATCAAAGTGCCCAAAAAGACTCAAAACTAGAGAAACAAAACACAAAATGACAGAAGGGAGAAAAGCAACCACAGAAAGATTAAAAAACAACAACATAAACACAGAAGCCAAAGCAAACAAGACACTAAGCAACACAAAACCAAGAAAAACAAGATGAATGATGACAAAAAAAGACAGAACTGCCTATACGCACAAAAACAACACAAACGAGACAAAAAAGATGGACATAAATAATATACAGACACATATGGAACCACAAACTTGTAACTCTGTACATCGAACACCAAAATCTAAACCTCTATGAACATCTAGACCTTTATGAACACCAACATCTAGACCTCTATGAACATCTAGACCTCTATGAACAACAACATCTAGACCTCTATGAACATCTAGACCTCTATGAACATCTAGACCTCTATGAACAACAACATCTAGACCTCTATGAACATCTAGACCTCTATGAACATCTAGACCTCTATGAACACCAACATCTAGACCTCTATGAACATCTAGACCTCTATGAACATCTAGACCTCTATGAACACCAACATCTAGACCTCTATGAACATCTAGACCTCTATGAACATCTAGACCTCTATGAACACCAACATCTAGACCTCTATGAACATCTAGACCTCTATGAACATCTAGACCTCTATGAACACCAACATTTAGACATCTATCTATAACATCAGGTTCTGTTTCCTATCAATGAATCCACAACCTAAATAGCAGGAAACTGGAACCACACATTAAATTCCTACACCAATGAGTCCACATCGATATTTAATCAAAATATCTAAAAACTGGAACCTTGTCTGGTCAAACTTTCCTCACATCAGATTCTACTGATATTAGAGCCTCAAAAGTTGGTGAAATGTCGACCAAAGACTGTATTTTAATAGAAATATGGATCCATCGATAGATATATACACTTACAGGAACTTTATGGAGACACTAGACCAGCCTGGGTTGGAGTTTTAGCACTTTTTTACATTTTTAAGGTCCATGAATTATTCAGTAAAGTCATTTTCGACTATCTGAGTAATGTTGGCCAGGTTTCAAATAAACTTTGAGTCATTTAGAAAACAGGGTTTTAAACAAATTTTAGATATTTCTGAGTCATTTTTAACATAATTCAAGTCATTTTGGACAAATTTGCAAAATTACGTACAGTTTTGTTCATTTTGGACAGGTCTTTAGAGATTTTGGGCAGTTTTGACCAATTTTGTACAAATTTCAAGTCAAAATAGTGAGAAACTGGAACCACACATCAAATTCCTACCAATGAGTCCACATCAGCATTTCGTCTAAATGTCTAAAAACTGGAGCCTTGTCTGGTCAAACTTTCCAAACGTCAAATTCTACTGATATTAGAACCTCAAAAGTTGGTGAAATGTCGACCAAAGACTGGATTTCAGTAGAAATCTGATGGACAATGCAGGGTGAAGCCAAAACAGATGGGCTGCTGGGACTCTGATTAATCATTAATCTGGTTTGGCCACAGCAGAGAAGATGCAGACCCAGGAGGAAGACTCACTTCAGACCCTGGCACTGAAAGCAGAAACGCCAGCAGATATGGCTCCATTGAGCGTGCTCAGTGGAGCTCGTGCACATCGTGTCCTTCGGCGACGGAGCGGTGAAAGAGGAGCTATTTAAGGCCTTGGAGAGTAAAAATGAGATGACGGGGGTGCAGCGTGAGATCATCTCTGTGAGGGGAATAAAGAAAGAGCCCGGAAACTACCTTTTTATTATTCACTTTTAATGATTTTTCTAATTACTTTGCATCGAGCTGGTAGTGATTAAAGGTTTCTATTGACTGAGAGACTGAAAGGCTCAAATGAGAAAAGTTCAATTAACTTTACAGATACTGGGATGGAAGGAAATAACACAGCCTGATGTACTGTAACCTCTTTATGTACTTCTGTTTAGAAATGTATTAATTAGATTCAACTTTAGTGTCCCTGCACACAATATAGATATGAAAACATATAAATAATCATGAACAAAGGTTTCCATCCTATAAAGTCCATGTTAGCATGACAATCTTGAGTTTCAGTGGCTTCTATACTTCTGAATTTTCTGTGATTGAGTCATTGGTTCTTTCACAGATTTATTAAAGGCATTATGGAGGATGTTTTTTTTTTGTTTAATTTGTCTGATTCACATAAAATTAATATACTGACCTTTAGTGGACTTGTATGTATGGTTTCTAAAATAAATAAATAAATAAATAAAATAACTGTGGACATGGCAGGACCTGGAAAACATCAGCCAATCAATGCGCTCGAACCGAGGCGTTTGGTTTGCTCCCTTTCCTGTCAATCAAAAATCTTCCGGCTCAGGCCTAGTTACGTAGATTACGTACGCCTTGGACTTACGTGTTTTCTGTATGTGTTGCTTTGGTATAGCTTCGTAGTTAGCTGGCGACTTGTTTTGCTCATCTTTTTTTACATAATGGCAGATAAAGATCCAGGGGAACCCAGCTGTAAAAGAAAGGCATTTTTTGAGGTCAGAGAAAATAAAAGACGACTGGATCGCGAGAATGCAAAAACAAAAGTGATTATTGGCGAGTCATTTGGGCGATGGCATCAGCTCAAGCAACAAATGGACCTAAAGACAGATGCCTTGGTTGCTAAATTCCTTCTGGACAGGTAAAATATACTATTGTATTATACTGCGGCTGTAGGCAACTTAACGAATCCTACGCAAGTTTCTGGAGGGGGGCGTTTCTTCATAAATGTTAAGGGGGGGGAGGTTGGGGGGGTGAGGGAGAGGTTGTATGTGCGCATGCGTATGCTACGTTCAAAGTCGTAGGAAATTAAATCTCCTCTAATGCCATTAAGTCACACATGTATGGGAAATACAACCACAACTGTTGGTTTAGAAACTTAAATTGTCAGTTTTGGTGAAGTAGAAATTTGTTTTTATCAAATTTTCTTAGTTTAATGGCCTCTTGGCGTCTCCTGAGTGATTACAGTCGACTACAGCTGCTGACTCCTCTTCCAACTACAAAATAAACCCAAAGATCAGAGAGAATCCTCAGATCTCATGCTGGCATTGCTTGCATGAACTGCTACTCTGTCGGTGTCACTTTTCCTGATGTCAGTACACCTTACTCAAAACCTAAGTCATCTGAATCACCAGAGTGTCTCTCTGTGTCTGCCTCCTCATCCTCTCTTGACCTCGCTGAACTTCCACAGCGCTCAGCAAAGATCTGAATAAGGAAATCATAAACTTCAACAAGTCAGAAAGTCACTTGGAGCCATTTGAAAGCAGCTTCAGATCCTAAATCATCTGTTTGTCAGAATAAAGTTCATCGTCCAGTTGTGTTACTGTCTCCACCAGGAAGAAAACACAAACTATCACCTGCTGCTGAGAGACCATTGGTCAGGATGGTCAAAAGTCAACCAAGAACCATCAGAAAGCAGGTCTGAATGGATGAGAAGCTGCTGGAACACAGCTGTCAGTGTCCACAGGGTTTTACATCAACATGAACTGAGAGGATCCATGAAGAAGGACGTTCTTCCTCTGGAAGCAGAACCTTAAAGCTCCACTGATTACATGGACAAAGAAAAGACCTTCTGGAGGAAAGTTCTGTGGTCAGATGGAAGAAAAAGTGAAAGTGAGACCTTTAACTCCAAGAACACCAAACCTACCATCAAGCATGGAGGTGGCAGTATCATGCTCTGGGGCTTTCTAGAAGAGCTTCTGGACTGGTTTCAGACTGAATGTTGGACTGGTTCTGGACTTTCTTGGCACTGGTCTATGTTTGGTTCCATTCTTGGTTCTCCTGGTTTTGGATGTGATTTAAAGTTGGTTTAGGATTTATTTTACTCTGGATCTGGTCCTGGATGTGGACTGGTTCTGGACTGTCTTCGGCGGGTCTTGGACTTTTTTCAGAGTAGTTTAGATTTGGTTTGCCCCGATATTGTACTATTTTTTTCACTTTTTACGACTGGTTTGAGACTGTATTCTGGCTGGTTCTGAACATTTTTTTGGACTGCTTTAGGTTTGATTTTGGTTTTAGACCTTTTAAGGATTGACTTCAGACTTTTGGGAGTTTATGGACTTTTTAGGAATAGTTTAGGTTTGGTTAAAACTCGAAAGTACTGATTTAGATTAAATAACATAGCATCAAATTATCATTTTGTGTCATTTAAACTGAGATTTCTGTATTAATCAATTTAAACTACATCCTTAGTAAATTAACTAAACTGGCTCGATCACTTAACTTTTCACCAGTTTGAGTTCAGGATTTCAAGTGTTTGTGCTCCCAATTGCCAAATAATTCTTTCACTGCAGAGGAGGTGGGAATTAATCTGACTCAATATAGTTTGTTGATTGAACATAATTTCAGTAGAAGTCAGAATTTAAAAATATTGATGCAAACCTTCAACATTTCTTTCTAAAATGATGCCCATTCCCATCACTTTTTACAACCACGATGCTGGACGTCTGTATTAATGTTTACACTCAAACATACACTATTGTTCAAAAGTTTGGGTTCACCCAGACAATTCCATGTTTTCCTTGAAAACTCCCACTTCTATCCATGTGTTAACATAACTGCAGAAGGGTTTTCTAATCATCAATGAGCCTTTCAGCACCATTAGCTAACACAATGTAGCATTAGAACACAGGAGTGATGGTTGCTGGAAATGTTCCTCTGTACCCCTATGGAGATATTCCATTAAACATCAGCCGTTTACAGCTACAATAGTCATTTAACACATTAACAATGTCTACACTAGATTCATTTCTTGTTATCTTCATTGAAAAAAGCTGCTTTTCTTTCAAAAATAAGGACATTTCTAAGTGACCCCAGACTTTTGAATGGTAGTGTACATTGTTCAGCTCAGATTTTAGGGATTCTGAGGTTAAAAATAGAAGGTTCTGATACCACTGAAGTCTTGTCTGTGTGGTAATGTGTCGTCACGGTACGATGGCGCTGAATAAAAGCTGTGAAAGAGAACCTGTCATGAAGCGGCAGAAACTCCAGACACAACACGTCTGCTTCAGGCGACCTGGAGCTGCAGGTGCGTTCAGGTGTCTCCGTGTTCGTGACAACCGGCGGTTGAGTCTGAGGTGTGGGGAGTTCTCCTGGGAACCGTCGGCTTCCACCGTCTGATCCACCGGACCCCCCGGGAGCTCCGAGGCTTTAGACCCGGACACACAAACACTTGTCAGAGCTGCTGTATGGATCTGAAACCTCCTCCTCACTTCAATCGACACCACAGAAAGAGTCCCGAGGGCCCGAGTCGGCCTCCTGTTCATTCGCTGCATGTCGATAAAACGACCTGCGACCGCTCAAACACACCTTCCTGTCACTTCCAATTTCCTGCCCACTAACAGACAGAACGCAGGAACAAGACTGGAGCACTGCACGGCTCAAAAACACTGCAAGTGAAAGGAACTAAACGGAACTTTTAAGTGTAAGAAAGCAAGTAAATTAAGTAAACATATATACTGGTGTATGACCGCCTGTCCAATATTGTGTTGGTCCACTACATGCCATCATAATATATACATCCAGCATCTTTTTTCACTGATTAAAAGTTCAGTTTAGTTGCTTCCACTTGCAGGATTTTTTATTCTTGAAGTGCTGCAGTCTTCTTCCTGTGTTCTGTTCTGCTTCCAGCTGCACACATCACTGCAAACACACAACTAGACTCAAAATGTGTCCACAATGACATAAATCTAGTCAACAATGACCCAAAAATACTCCAGAATGACTAGAACTTTTATAAAATTTAAAAAAAAACAATGTGTCCAAAAATGAAGTGAAATCTGTCCAAAATTATTTTAAAATTGATCTACAATGACAGAAAAAAAGTCTAAAATGACTCACGTGTCCAAAATAAAGGCAAGTTGTGTCCTTAATGACTACGATGTTCTCAGAATGTCTTAAAATGAGTCTAAAATGACAGAAATCGAGTAAAAAATCATTTTGAAAATGTCCCAAATGACTAAAATTTGTTAACATTTAGGTGAAATCCATGAGAAATGATCTAAGTTTATTAAAAATTAGTCCAAAATTAGTAAGAAAACTTGCCCAAAATGCATCAAAAATTGTCCAAAAAGACCCAAAATGTACAAGAAAGGTGTAAAAATAACATGTTCTTGTGTGCACTTTTCTGCTTCTAGCAGCACACATCATTGCAAATACACAAAACTAGACTCAAAATGTGTCCACAATGACACAAATCTGGTCAATAATTGCCCAAAAATAGTCCAAAATGATGAGAACTTTCCAAAAATTCCTAAAATTCGTGGAAAGTCTCTCTGAAATGACCTATGTTTCTCTAAAATTGATCCAAAATGACAGGAAAAAAGTCTAAAATCACTCATGTCCAAAAAAGTCACATTGTGTCATTACTGACTACAGTGTTCTCAAAATGAGTCTAAAATGACATAAATCCTGTCAAACATATTTTTCTAAATGTCCTAAATGACTAAAACTGATCCAAAATTTCTAAAATGTGTCAAAAATTAGGTGAATTTCATCCAAAATGACTTAAGTTTATCCAAAATTAGTCCAAAATGACTAAAACTCATCCATAATGCATACAAATTGTCATTTTCTGTCATTTTGGATCAACTTCTGATAAACTCAAGTCATTTTGGGTGAATTTCACCTCAGTTTTGACACATTTTGGGAATTTTGGAAAAATTTAAGTCACTTGGGACATTCAGAAAAACATCTTTGACAAGATTTATGTCATTTTTGAATCATTTTGAGAACAATGTAGTCATTAAGAACACGGCTTGGCTTTATTTTAGACACATTTGAGTCATTTTCTGTCATTTTGGATCAATCTTGGGTAAACGTAAGTCATTTTGTACAGACTTCCCCTTTATTTACATCATTGTGGACACATTTTGAGTCTAGTTTTGTGTTATTAACAGACAGAACACAAGAAGAAGACTGGAGCACTGCACGGCTCAAAAATACTGCAAGTGGAAGCAATTAAACTGAACTTTTAATCAGTATAATAAGATGCTGGATGCATATATTATGACTTCATGTAGTTAATATAGACTCGAGACGTCCAGACCTGCTGATAAATTGTCACTGCAATGATTTATTTTTCCATCTGGAAGCACCTTTACATATTAGACTCGTAAGCGCCAGAAAATTACATTTGCTGGCATCATGACTGAAGACCTAAATGCTAATTAGCAATCGTACATCCACAGGCTTTGGGAAAGACATCAGTGGGAGTTGATGTGAACAGGTGAAGCTCTGCAGAGTCTGAGAGAAGCTGAGCCAAACCCAAAAATATCGAAACCTGCTGGCTCCAGAACTGAAGCCTAAAGATGTGGGAGGATTAATTTGTTTTCCTGTTTTATTTTGTGTTTGTTTATCATTTTATCATCTGTGGTTCTGACAAATGTTGAATAAAGTTAATGTATAACGGGAAATGTTGGACCATTACAGACCTGAGAGATGAGATATATTTCACCATAATCAAAAGGAAATTTGTTTCATGCAGCTCTGTACAACTTCAGACAGCATGAAAATAAAACAAAAGCCAACAACTAGGCTCATAGGAAGCTATATATAAAAAAATACAAGTTCATTCAAACAAAACAGATAAATAACACCAGTAGAACAAAACCAGAGACCCAGAGATCAACCCTGTAGATCAAACGTGTTGCCTCAAACATAAAGAATTAAAGAACCGAGCTGCCGTTTGTTGAGCAGAACGACAGAAGTGGAAATAAAAGACAGTTTAGAACAGACAGGATGAAAGCCGAGCCGCAGAGATGCCAGCAGAAGCAAACCTCTGGAGGGAAGTGGAGGTCAAAGACGACAAAGTTTCTCAAACTTCAGCACATGGATGGTTTTGACAGCCTTTCTGTGTCCAGAGACCCGAAAAAATAAACCATAAAAAAAGACAAATTCAAGAGCAGCAAGACCACTGTTTCAGTTATCTGGTCTACGAGGAAACATACTACTCATTAAGCCTTTAAAGGTTCCATATTGTCCTGTTTTTAAGGAAATTAATTGAAGTCTCACATTTCCACAGAATGTCTTTCAGTTAAAAACACTACAAAGATGAGTGTTTTCTCCATGACTGTATAATCCAGGCTGTAGTTATTCTAAAAACTTTAAATGTAGTTAAGCTAGTGCTGGCTCCGCCCCCTTCAGGAAGGAAAAAACATTGAACATACAAGAAGTCTTTGGCATATCATATTCACCAAGTCAAAAATCGGACCAAAACTAGTCTAAATTTAGACTCAAACCAAGTCTGAAACTCTTTCGAAACGCGTCTAAAATCAACCCAAAAGCTAATCTTCTGAGCTCTACTTGGAGGTCATCAACCACAGAAGTCTTTTATGGTGCCCGTTGCTAGCTAAAGTCCCACACCTCCTCTGGTCTCTACAGTATTAAACAGTAAGAGGCTCCACCTGGTGGAACAACCAGGAACTACAGCTGACAACACATTTACTGACATACAAGACCTTCTTTGTCAGTTAATATCTCTATAGCTGGTTGTATTATTAAGAAAGTCTAAAATCGGACCAAAACCAGTCTATAATAAGACTGAAACCAAATCTAAAACTTGTTTTAAACCGGTCTAAAATCATCCCAAAAGCTGCTCATCACTTCCATGAATGAGCTCCAGTTGGAGGTCCTTAACCACCACAGAAGTCTTTGTCATGGTGCCTATTGCTAGCTTAACATGAACTGTAGTCTAAGTGACGCCTCCTCCAGTCTCAACAGTATTAAACAGTAAGAGGCTCCACCTGCTGGAACAACCAGGTACTACAGCTGGTCTACAGTACATTTACTGACATCATGACCTTCTTCTTTGTTTGAATTACTAATCAAGTCTAAAATAAGACTGAAGCCAAATCTAAACCTTGTTCTAAACCTATCTAAAATCACCATAAAAGCTAGCCTTAAATTGCATCGATGAACTAGTCAGTAAGAGGCTCCACCTGGTGGAACAACCAGAAACTACAGCTGATCTTTGATACATTTACTGACATGCATGTGCTTCTTCTTCTCCCTTATTGTTTCATACACATTTTAATCGCTGACATAATTAATTGCATTCAACCACTATTCATTGACAGCCCTGTTAGGGGCCGTAAACTTCATGCAGATCTGGTTTTATGGAGCCTCTTTAAAAGCTCAGTAAAATCCTGATGACTCACAGTTGGTTGCAACGTGACCACATGAGAGCTGAGATTCTGGCATCTGGCGTCCTCCACACAGGGCTGACTGTATTGGTTTTAGCAGCTTTTCCTTCTGTTTGATCAAGTCACTGGTGAGAACAGATGGAAAAAAGAGAGGAAGAGGAGAGATGAGGAGAAAAAAAGACAGCAATAAATCAGCTTAAATAGGCTGCAGTTTGTTGGGATTGGAGCAGGTAAGGGTTGGCAGGTGCACCAACGGCGGCTTAAATAATACCGAAAGGTGTTTTTCTTCTCTTTTTTAATCTTTCCAGGGCACGGCTAGAATTCATAACAGTAATCCCATTATGTTATTGGTGTTGTATAACATCTACGCCGGTATTCCTGTGACAGGTGGGTAATCTCTCCAAAAGTGTTTTGACAGTCCATCAAACCACGAACGCCGGCCGAGTCTG
The DNA here is from genome assembly GCF_021347895.1 of Acanthochromis polyacanthus. Lineage (NCBI taxonomy): Eukaryota > Metazoa > Chordata > Actinopteri > Pomacentridae > Acanthochromis > Acanthochromis polyacanthus. Next base: position 3,849,942 of record NC_067123.1, read on the forward strand.
ATCCTTTCGGCTTCATTTTGAATGTCATTCCATTTTGATTTTAATCTGGTATATGAAATCCGCACCGCCGCCGCTAACACACACAAATGTACAACCGCATTACGTTCACACAAACACTCATATAGCCGCCCAGCCTTCTCTTCCTGCAGGGTTTATTGTGATCCTCACCTGGCAGGTTCACGTCAGCATCTGCCATCAGAATTTGTCCACCTCCTGGAGATATAATCACCTGAGCTCTGCTGTCGGATTGACGATAACAAGAAGAATGTCCTCACTATTCTACACCTGAAGTAGGAGCTCATCTCCTCCACTGCTGTAGGGTTCAGGGTTTTATTCTACCAACACTGAATATTTGCAAATCAAAACATGACAGCAATCCTGGATTTATGCTGCTGAATATGCCGCAGTTTCTCTTTGGAAAATGTCCTTTCATCACCAACAATGAACCCAGACTTTGCTCTCTGTAGACAGAATTCAGAAAACAAATTGCTCAGATTTTTGCTTGAGGTGAACACGACTCAGTCCTGTGAAATGTTTTGGTAGAATTTGGAGAATTTTCACGTGTTTTCAGACTTGGGAGTTGTTGTAATTCTTGTAATTCACCCTCAAGAAAGCACGGCACCCGAAAAGCCATTTTACTGGTTCAATATCTCCAGAAAAAAACTCCCATCGTAATAAAATATGTGAAGGACTCAGACAGAATAGTTCCATCAGATCAGAACAATTGAATGGATTCAGCAGAGGATACAGTTTTAATTATCGGTCCTTGAAAATGGAAAAGAAAAATGCAAAATTGGTCAATTATGGTTGATGTGTCTCCATAAAGCTCCTTTAAGTGTACATCTATGGATGGATCCATGTTTCTACTAAAATACAGTCTTTGGTCGACATTTCACCAACTTTAGAGGCTCTAACATCAGTAGAATCTGATGTCTGAAAAGTTTGACCAGACAAGGTTCCAGTTTTTAGCTATTTTGATTAAATGTCGATGTAGACTCATTGGTGTAGGAATTTAATGTGTGGTTCCAGTTTCTTGCTATTTAGGTGTGAAACTTGTCCATAATGAGTAAAATCTGTCCATAATTTGGCAAACTTTACCCAAACTGACTAGAAAAATGTCCAAAGTTACTCATAAGTATTAAAAAACTAGTTAAAATCCAGTTTGAAAGGACTTACAGTATATCTGAAACCTGGCCAACATCACCCGGATAGTCTAGCATGACATTATTGGATAATTATTGGATCTTGAAAATGGAACAATAGTACAAAATATTCAATCCAGGCTGGTCTAGTGTCTCCATAAAGTTCCTGTAAGTGTATATCTATGGCTGGATCCATATTTCTACTAAAATACAGTCTTTGGTCGACAATTCACCAACTTTTGAGGCTCTAACATCAGTAGAATCTGATGTGAGGAAAGTTTTAACAGCCAAGATTCCAGTTTTTAGATGTTTAGACTAAACATTGATGTGGATTCATTGGTGGGAAACAGAACGTGGTGTGTAATAACTGTGCAATCACTCTCAGCGCTTTCAGTTTCAACATTTAAATGGCTTCACTGTGACACACATGTAGAGACGGAGCAGCATCAGCAGCTAATGCATCAAAATTAGTTTATCACAGTGAACGAGTCGATTTGGTCTGAAACACTGTCTCCCAAAAACCTGGTTTCCTGGAAACTAGATGCATCCATAATTCTGTTGGAAAGAAACATGATATCATCAGGATGTTGGAGTGTTGAGGACAGGATTGGTTCAGTTCAACTAAACATGTTGTCTTTCTGACTCAGACTTGGTTCTTCAGGTTCTTGATGGGTCTAAGTCAGGACTTTGGGGGGACCAGTCTAGAACCTTCATTCCAGCCTGATGGAACCATTTATTTACCACGTCTGATGTGTGTTTGTGTCATTGTCTTGTTCAAACATCCAACTGTGCCCAAGATCAACCTTCTGCTGATGGTTTTAGGTTTTCCTGAAGAACTTGGAGGTGATCCTCTTTCTTCATTATTCCATTTACTTTGTGTAAAGCTCCAGTTCCTCAGGGCATGATACTGCCACCTCCATGCTTGATGGTACTATAGTGTCCTCCTACTGAAGTTCATTCAACAGCTAATGGAAACAAGCTTGACTTGCCTTTTCTTTTTTAAATGTTGTCAGTCTTAAATGTGATGTTTTAGTCTCAACTCTTGACCAGTTTATGAGTATAAAATCCAAACCCATGACTGTGATATTTGCTCCTTCAGCTGTTTGATAATAAAACTCGCCAACATCATTACAAATTACATCAAAACCTCCACAGAAGCGTCTCTAAGCAGCCTTTTAACACCATCTGCTCGTCCTCTGTTGACCCTCGTACATCCAGAATGCTTCAGAGACTCTGTACAGTTAAACTAATCGCTGGCTGGTGGATGAATAAGTTGCTGCAGAAGTGGATTTAACCGTCTGAATGGAGCTCTGATATCTTTGACATGATTCATTCTAACTGCTGTTGACCTGAACTGACTGCAGAGCAGAAAAAAACAGCAGCAGTCATTTCAGCAAGAGATGATTTTATGTTCAAACAATAAAGAAGTAAAAGAGCAGTTGAGTATTCTGACTTTATTATAGAGTCTCAGCCACAGGTAGAGGAAGTCAGAGTGAATGAATAGATGAACAAAATGTGTCGTCTTTAAACAGATTATTTGTTTCACACTCAGCTGAGCAACTAAAAATGTCTTTACCAGTTTCAGTGAAACAGCAGAACAGATTCCTGAAATTAACTGTCAGTTTTTCGCTGCATGACAAACTCCTGCAGCTCTATGGAAACAGAACAGCATAAAGAAGTGCCTTGTCAGGATGATACACTTATACAACCATAAAACATAAAGAAAAGAAGACAAAAGTTGAATTTCTTTGATTATTTGCTTTACAAAAAATTAGAAAAATCTGGAATTAGCATGTGCATTTTTCTTTTCACAGGTGTTACTACCACTGGGGACAAAATGTATATTTTCCACATTATTTACAGTAGATATTTTACTATTTCTATTTTTAATTTTCAAACAAAATCAACAAATAGACTTTGAATTTTTGTCACGTGACTGTAGGTCACAGCGGAGTCATTTACGGCTTCCAAGTTGTGCCAAGAAACACGGAATTTTCTGTTTTTAACAGAATCTTTTTACTGCAGATGGTTTATTTTTGGCACATTTTTCAAATTAAGCATGTAGAGTAAAGTGATTGTGATTAAATTAGTAGAACCCAGATCACAGACGAGCAGTTCAAGGGCCTCTTGAATGTTGAAATTCTGATGATTCTCTCTGTTGCTGGCTGATAAATGGTGTAATTTTGCTGATTTATTATAACAGATAAGATGCACTTCAGACCAACCAGTAAGGAATTAAGGTCTGATTTTGATGCAAAACATTTTTTTGGTACCTACTTTATATCTTTTATTCTACATGAAGAGATTGACTAATTTCATTGCAAATGCAGTTACGATAAAGAAATTCTCTTTTGTTTTACATTTACTAAACCTTAACCATGCCCACAAGTGTTACCACAACTGGACAAAAAAAGACACTGATTCCACATTCTGTACAGTAGATATTTTACTGTTTGTATTTTTAATTTCCAAACTCTTCTCTGTGCAAACACTTCCTGAATTTCTGTCATGTGACTTTTGGTCACAGGTGAACCATTCATGGCTTCAGAGTTGCACCCAAAAGTTCTTAATTTTCAGTTTTTTACAGAATCTGCTTACTGCAGATGGTTTATTTTAAACACATTTTTGAAAATGAGGCATGTAAAGTAGAAATTAAATATCACAATTTTAGGTTTAGTATGAAGACGTGTAGTTCAAGGACCTCTGGAAAGTTTAAATTCTGATGATTTTTTCTCTTGCTGGCTGATAAATGATGTAATTCTGGTGATTTGTTTCTGTAGATGAGATGAATTTCAAACCAACCGGCTCGCAATTAAGGTCTTATTTTGATGCGGAACATTTTATTTCTGATTTATTTATTTTTCTGCTAGCTGTCGATTTACTTTATATTATTTATTCTGCACGAATGACGATAAAGAAATTGCTTTCCGCTCCACATTTGCTAAACCCTAACCACGGTGCAGTCAGATCATGTCTGTCTCTGTTTTAGAAGCCACGTCGTCATGGCAACGCTTGTTTTCTGTTTATTTGAGATGATTAATTAGTTTCAAATGTACAGGTGGTGAATGTGAAAAATGCTCTCTCACATTAATCGAGGACGAAACCCAGCGAACGTTAGAGTAAACTCCTGGTGGGATTAATGACACGCTCAGAATTTAAAGTGCTTCATTTTATTTTATTTTTAAGTGACAGTAATGCGACTCGCAAACACACGCCCTCGTATTAGCTCAATAAAAACACAAAACCTCCAACATGTGAGCTCATAAGCTGCTGCAGCTCCCAGATCAGATTCTGCTCTGGAACTCATATATCTGATATCTCCTTTTGTCTCTAATATACAAACACCTTAATCAAAAGAAGCTTCACACTGCAAAGGAGGAATAAATCTGATAAGAGAGAGCCGCCCCGTAACGCAGGAGGGAGATTAAAGTGGAGGTTCTGCTGCAGAAGAAGATTTCTTTAGTTTAATATAAAGAAACGCATGATTACATGAAGCTCAGTGCTGCTCAGAGCATTAATAGTGATCACAGTAATAATTTATTCATGTAGAACCTGCTCAACTCTTGTCTCAATGAGGCTCCATATGGTGGTTTTTAAGTCAGTTAACTCACTTTTAATATCATCAGTTTGTAGATTTCAGGTGACAGATGCTTATAATAATCTGTTTTTAGCATTTTGGTTAGCATTTGAGCTCCTTGTTCTGGATCTTTCAGCTGAACCAGTTTGAAGTGAGGACGTTTTATTTTCCACCCTGGTTGAAGAATCTGAGGCTTAAAGTTTGTTCTCGACCCTGGAAGTAGTGGTTCAGTTCCACTAAATCTGTGGTCTTTCTGACTTGGTTCTTCAGGTTCTTGATGGGTCTAAATCAGGACTTTGGGAGACCAGTCTAGAACCTTCATTCCATTCTGATGGAACCATTTCTTTACCACGTCTGATGTGTGTTTGGACTCATTGTCTGGTTGAAACGTCCAACTGTGTCCAAGATCAACATTCTGCTGATGGTTTTAGGTTTTCCTGAAGAACGTGGAGGTGATCCGCCTTCTTCATTGTTCCATTTACTTTGTGTAAAGCTCCAGTTCCTCAGGGCATGATACTGCCACCTCCATGCTTGAAGGTAAGTTTGGTGTTCTTGGGTTAAAAAAAGACCTGCCTAAGACAGTCTGAAGCCAGAACTAAAATGGTCTAAAACCAGGACCAAAATCAAATCTAAACCAGTTCAAAAATGTTCAGAACCAGTCAGAATCCAGTCTGGAACCAGTCCTAAACCAAACCTGAAACCATTAAAAAAAAAGTCAAAACCAAAATAATTTTCCAATATGCATATTTTGTTGAACATTTCTCTTCACTCGATTCATTATAGAGTTTTTGATCTTTTTGGAGACATTTTTAGTAATTTTGGACCAACTCTCAGTCATGTTACAGATGTTTTAGTCATTTTGGACAAGAATTGAGTCGTTTTAGACAAATTTGCAGTTATTCTGGGCAAAGCTGAGTCAATTTGGACAAGTTTTGGGACATTTTGGACAACTCTCTAGACTTTTTGTCTTTTTAGACTTGGGTCATTTTGGGCCAATTTGATTGAGGACAAGCTTAAAATAATTTTCCAATATATACATTTTCTTGAAGATTTCTCTTCGCTTGAGTCATTTTAGAGAAATGTTTTATCTTTTAGAGAAGTTTTGAGTAATTTTTACACACGTTTAGTCATTTTAGAGATGTTTTTGTCATGTCAGGCAAATTTTGAGTAATTTTAGACAAAGATTTAGTCAGTTTGGACAAGGTTTGGCTCATTTTGGACAAATTTAGAGTCATTTTAGAGAAATTTTGTCTTTTTAGTCAAGAACTGAATAATTTTGAACAAATTTTACGTTTAGTTTTTGTCACATTTTGGACAAATTTGTGGTTCCTTTGGACAAAAATTGAGTCATTTTAGGGAAATTTGTGACCATTTAGACAAGAATTGGGTCATTCTGGACAACTGTTAGGTCATTTTAGACCATTTTGGTTGAAGGAATCTATTTTCTTGGAGACTTTTCTTCACTTGAGTCATTGTAGAGAACTTTTTCATCATTTTGGACAAGAATGGAATCATTTTGGAGCACATTTGGAGTCATTTTTTTGTGTCTGGTTCTCAGTTTTACCCAGAGACCTCGGTGTCAGGACGGCAAAGGTTCAAACGCTGGATGTTTTATAGTCTATTGAATTTTCATAGATCACACCGTGAGTTTATTACAGGAATGTGGCTCGCGGCAAAAATGGAAAATATAGATTCGACGGGGCAAAGTGACCCAGCGATCAAACTGAAACAGGACGGAATAGAAGTCGAGTTGACCAAAAACTCTGCAAAGAAAGGTTAAAGTCGCAGCGAGAACAAGGCGCCGGATGTGTTTTATTAAGGACAAGTCAGCCGGTCTATTCTCAGCCTTCGCTTGGCTGCACAGGTTTGCAGAAAAAGAGGCACAGATCGATGGACGGTTGTCATGCTGGAATTCTCTGAGGCCGAACCCAAATGTCGGCGATCGTCAAGGGCAGCAACACGTTCATCCAGCAGGTCGCCCACTTCCTCCACTCCGAGCACGAGGCTTTTTGTTTTGTCGAGTTTCAGGCAGAGAAGTGGAAGCGCCAACGTCAGGAAAACGAACATCTACGCTGGAAAATGTGTCTGGCTGAGACGAGCAGCTGTGACATTTCCACAGTTAGGAGATGATATTAACGGCCGACATCGACCAGAGCCGTCTTTAAACCTGCCCAAGGCCACGCTGAGCCAATAAAACCATGGCGGTTATTAAATGGGAGCGCTGAGAGGGAATAAACGTTGAGTGGAAGCTGCTAATGATGCCGGTTTTTCATTGTTTTTACTGTTCGCTGCAGTAAGTCCTGCTAAATTAAATCAATTGGATTTGACAGATTACTCCAGCAGGGATTCCATTAATGCCACCGATGGAAAGACGCAAAGAAAAAGAGTCAGAATGAAGTCAATCACAGTGATATAAACAAACATAGGAATAAAAGCATATACTTACTGAAATAAATAAATGCATTAAAATAAAGCTGGAATACGACAGCAAAATGTAATGCTGGCAATGACAATAAATCACACAATCAAAATTACTAAAAATGGATCCAAAATGGCTTAAATAAGAAGTTTTTTTTTTTTAAATTTCTGCTGTCTTTTGTCACTGCTCCTGTTCAGGTCAAACGTTTTACCACTCAGAAATAAATAGCATTTGCACATAACAGACGAAACTTAAATAAGAAGTCTTCAAGAAAATTTTGATTTTTCCCTCAACCAGATTTGTCCAAAATGACCTAATTCTTATCTATCATGAAAATATGTCTCTAAAATGACTCCAGATTCATCCAAAGTTATCCAAAGCCTTTCCAAATTAGCTCTGTTTTTGTCCAAAATAATCAAAACTTGGTTCAAAATGACTCCAAATCATATTTCCAATTTGTAGATTTTCTTGAAGACTTCTCTTCACTTGAGTAGTTGTAGAGATTTTTTTGTTCTTTTAGGAGAAATTTTGAGTAGTTTAAGACAAATTTTTAGTCATTTGAGATGTTTTGTCATGTCAGGCAAATGTTTGAGTAATTCTGGATAAATTTACGTTTATTTTGGACAAATATTTAGTCAGTTTGGACGGTTTTGTCTCATTTTGGACAAATTTGGAGTCATTTTAGGGATGTTTTCGTCTCTTAATCTGGTTGAGGGAAAAGTTGAAATGATTTTCCAATATGTATATTTTCTTGAAGACTTCTCTTCGCCTGAGTCATTTTAGAAAGTTTTTGATAATTTTAGAGACATTTTTTGTAATTTTTTCAAAAGTTTTTGTCCTTTTGAACAAGAGTTATTTTTGAACAAATTTAGAGTCATTTTTCAAGAAGTTTTTGTCATGTTAGGCAAATTTTGAGTTATTCTGAACAAATGTTGGACAAATTGAAAGTAATTTTAGCAAAGCTTTTGTCATTTTGGACATGTTTTTGTCATGTTAGGCAAATTTTGAGTAATTCTGGACAAATTTGCGGTTAGTTTTGATAAAATGTAGTCAGTTTGGACAGGTTTTGAGTTATTTTGGACAAATCTTCAGTCACTTTAGGGAAGTCTTTGTCTTTTTAGACAAGAATTGGATCATTTTGGACAAATTTGATTGAGGGAACACTTAAAATAACTTTCCAATATGTATATTTTCTTGAAGACATCTCTTTACTTGAGTCATTTTAGAGACTTTTTTCATCATTTTGGAGATGTTTTGAGTCATGTTTAGTGTACCTACCAGAGGTTTTGAGTCATTTTAGAGATGTCTTTGCACTTTTGACAAGAACTGAATCATTTTGGACAAAACTTTTGTCATTTTGGATGAATTTTGAGTCATTTTATGGAGGTTTTTAGCCTAGCCGCGCTAGACAACCCACGGCAACGAATTTAATTCTCTGCCAGGGTGGGTCTAGTTACCCTCCATAAGCCTCGAGGCTGGATGCTCCTAAAACTGGCCGGACCAATCACCATGAAGTGTAGAGTCAGAAGGTGGGCGTAACGAAGTGACGACAGAGGCGTGACGATTCTGACAGAAACAACCGGAAACAACCATAGAAACAAGGATAGAGAAGAAGATGGCTGCGCACAATAAACAGTTATTTTTCGACTCGGCTTTGGCCACAGCCCTTAAAGATTTGAAGCTAAAATTCAACTTGAAAGATAAACAAAGGACGGCACTGAAGTGTTTAATAAGGCTTCACCGAACTCCCGCATCCTCTGATTTCCGGCGCTCTAGGAACTTTGTCAGCCTATTCGTTGCGCTGATTGGTTGTATACCTACCCAATTGCTGCAGAGTGATTTGAAAGACAACCTTTTAGCCCGCCTCCCTCCCTGTTGAGAGTTCCTAGACCCTTGCGTCTTCAGACCTGGGTCTAGCGCGGCTAGGCTAGAGGTTTTTGTCTTTTTGACAAGAATTGGGTCATTGAGGGCCACCTTCTAATGAGACAAGTCAACCTCAGTCACTTTTCTGCTAAAGTTTTGCAACATTTCAAAAGTTAGCTTCAGATTAGACAATTGTGCATCTCACAGCATCCATCTTTATAGTCATTATTGCAAAAGCATAAGAGCTTGTAATGTGGTGTGTTTGCATTTACTGTCAGTGCTGTTTTCATATTTACTGTGGTGTCACAACTCAGACTAAAGACAAGAGTTTAAATCAGATACATGAGATATAATTCTGTCCTAAATGATCAAACAGCCTAAATTCATTTGTTGCAGGTGATTAGAAGTAATCATCGATATAACAGCTGCTACTGAGGTCAGAGGTCAAACTGTCATCAGTCAGAGCAGCGGAACACATTAATCAGTCTTCAGTCTGTGTCTGGAAACTGGTTTATCAACACAATGACGTCTAGTGATGAAGGATCCGACAGAAGACCGTCGTTCCCTCAGAGGAATAAAGGATCAGATGCTGTTTTTGCGTCATAAAAGTTCCTTTATTCTGTAGTCAGGACCAGCTTCAGGGCTGCTGTGATAAAGGAGTTATTTTTGAGGCGTCTTTGCTAAAAATACCTCAAACGCCGTCTGAAGATGTGTCACAGCAGAACCTCCTCCTTCTTCTTCTTCTGAAGGCGCCACCTCCAGTTATGTTTAGATCCGGAGCCGAGGTCACGGAGAGGTCGCGGCTCTGGAAGACGGAGGGTCGCGACCCGGCCGACCCGGCAGCGTTTCATGTCATTATTCAGGCATGCAGGGAGGAGAGCGGCTCAGGTTTCAGCCGACCGATGCTTTATCAGGACGAGGACAGGGACGGAGATAAATATCAGCAGCAGACATCGACCCAACACAATAACAGCAACAATATTAAACACGAAGGCAGGAAGAATCATGACACAAAGGAAATGAGGCGGCGGAGAAGTGACACGAGTCTCCTGCAGAGACTTCATTTATAGATCAGTCCAGGTTTTCTGTAGCCGCCTGCTTTAGTTTAAGGCTCAGTTTGATTTAGTTTCAGGTGTATTGACAGTGAATCGACATATTATCAAAACAACTGGACTCAGAAGTTCCTCTGTAGAGTTTTAGCATCTTTCAGCTCATTGTTTTGTTCATTAAGACCTAAAACTACACTATTTTGGACAACTGGGGACATTTTCTGTTACAAAAACACTAAAAGTCTGCTGGATTTTGACCTTTGGATTAGAAAATATTGGACGAGGAATTCAGGTTTGGAGTATTTGTTGTAATCTACAGTTTCTTTCCTCTTGTTTGAGGTTTATTTAAAACAAAGCTGCATATTTAAACAACAAAAAATGACCAAATAGAAGTGTAATTCCACATAATTAATAGGCAGATTCAAAAATGACAGATTTCTTTTGACAAACCCAAAAGAAATTGGACTCAGAAGTTCCTCTGTAAAGTTTTAGCATCTTTCAGCTTGTTGTTTTGGTTTTTAAGACCTACAACTTCACTATTTCGAACAACTGGTGACATTTTCTGTTACAAAAACACCAAAAGTCTGCTGGATTAAGACCTTTAGGTTGGAAAACATTGGAGGAGGACTTCAGGTTTGGAGTTTTGCTGTCGTGTCAGTAAGAAGGCTTCATTTTTCTTTTAACTAAGGTGTATTTAAAGAAAAGCTTCACATTTAAACAACGAAATGGCAAAAACAAAAGTGCATTCCAGCATAAATAACAAACTGACCAGTAAATGACTCATGAATTGGCTCTTATCTGTTGCAGCTTCACCAATCAGTGAATCAGGAAGGAACAGAACGATTCATTAGTTGGAAGGAAATCTGGCTTTAAAGTTGACCCATTGAGTTTTAGCATCTTTTAGCTTATTGTTGTGGTTTTTTAAACTTTACTTCAACTTCACTATTTTGGTGAAGTTTGGACACTTTCTGTTGGTTTCACAGTAAAAACTCCAAAAATCTGCTGTATTACGAAGTTTTGATTGGAAATATTGGAGCAGGAGTTCAACTTTGGAGTTATTTTTTTACAGCAAAGCTACACATTTAAACAACAAAAATGACCTGAATATAAATGCAACCCAACATAATTAATAAGCAGATCCAAAAATGACTGATTTCTTGTGACAAAAGGAATTGGACTCAGAAGTTCCTCCGGCTGTTTTAGCATCTTTCAGCTCGTTGTTTTGATTTTTTAGGCCTAAAACTTTCTTATTTTGGTGAATTATGGATGTTTCCTGTTGCACCAAGAGGCTGGTTCCACTGTCAAAGCTCTAAAGTCTGCTGTGTACAACCTACACATACTTTGGGTTGTAAAATATTGGAGCATTAGCTCAAATTTTCAGTTTTGTTGCCGTTTGATGAGGAGAAGGTTTTATTTTAAGGTTCTGTTTCCTTTAATTCAAGATGTATTCACGGCAAGTCTGCACATTTAACCAAAAAAAGTTGGTAAATAAAGTTAAGTCAGCCTCTTCAAGCTCATCGTTTTGGTTTTTAGGGCTTAAAACTTCACTAGTTTGGTGAACTCTGTACGTTTTCTAACTTTGCTGCGGTTGTGTCTGTAAAGTTCTTCGTCTTTTCTTTCCTGCCAGAAGGGCTGTAACCCGAGCGCCTTTGCAGGGAATTCATATTGAAAATCTTTGCAGTGTTTGTGAGAATACTGAGGAATGCATCTTTAACTAAGTGGCACTTTATCTGTAACGATCTCATGAAAATGTGCCAGCTCGCAGCAGCTCTGCAGTAATGTTTTGTTTATTCCAGGACATCTCCAGCGCTTCCTCCGCTCCGTACATTCGGAGGCCCGTAAAATCTCCCGAGCTGCAGATTTAGCAGCAGGTATATGAATATTCAAGCAATTTAAGCGCTTTATGAATAATACTGGCTGTACACAAAGTAATTTCCTGACTCATTGTCGTTCGTCATCCCCTCTGCACCGCTTATTGCTCCCCGTGTTCGGCTGCAGGGCACATCGTGAAGACGGCTTCCTCAGGAGGAGAATGGGCAGATTTAAATACTGTCCTGGCCGAGTGCCCAAAGCCCCGATGACTTAAGGCGCTGGAATTTAAAACAGGATAAAGATAGAATGGAGAAAAGAGAGAATAGAGGAGGAATTAACGTCAGGTGAGCGACGGGGAAACAAAGACAAGATGGAGACAATAAAAAACTGCTCAGAATTGTTTATGACACTTTAGTTGGAACGAGGAAAAAGGTTCCATTTTGGGGCATAATCGTAAACTGTAAAGCCTCAGACCTACCCACAAAACTTAAATGTTTGATTTCATTCCCTCGCAAAGACATGGAAGCTTCGGGACGTTACTCCTCTGACTTGCACAAGACCGAACTGAAATCGCCATCTGGAGGTCATCCTTTTTTTAGATTGATGAAGAGCTCATGAATGTTGTTGAGGAGAATCTGGAAGCTCAAGATGTGACCTTCATCTGTTAAGGGACAGTAGAACTTTTAAAATGTCATAAAACAATAAACCTAGGCTGCATAATGTCAGCAGGCGACGTAACAAAAAGAAAGATTTTTGTCCATCTGACCCCTAATTTCCACATAACGCGAAAGCGCCGCACTGCGCAGCACTTAGAACCCATTCTCTTCTATCAGACAATTTCCACTGCACACGCTGTGGAGCGCCAGCGCCGCGTCCCTGAAGCGCCGGCGCGCGCCACGGCACTGGAGATTCGCTTCAGGTCTATTTTCTGCGCCGCCGCTTCAAAACCTCGTAAATTCACTGTCGTTGAGAAAGCACCAGACAGGACGTTAAACCGGAACTTTCAAAATAAAAGACAATGCACGACCTCTCAGACGTAAATTTTTTCCTATATGTTGTTATTACAGCTCCGGAGGCACGAGCATCAGGTCAACATTTACAGGACGAAGAGAAATTACCGTTTGTATATAGAATAAACCATACAAAATTAACTATTGGATAAAGAAAAGCACTCATTTGAGATCAAAACATAAATCATGTACTCTACCATGCTAGAAGTCTATAAATCACAGAGCAATGTGGCTGGGTCAAGCAGAGCGACCTTGTAGAAGCGAAATGAGGTGTATTTTTAAAAGTAAAAGCAAATTAGTTTAGCTTCATTATTGTCAGATAATTAACAAATAACCCAGACTGTATCAGGTCTTTAGAAGGTTCTTGTCTTCACCTAGAACAAGGTGCGTAACTGTAAATTCTAAGTCCTTGTATCAGTTCTCACAAAAACTGAAATATTTGTCATAATTTTTTTTGCAAGAGAAAGAAAGCTTTAGCGCTTATTCAGCTGTCCTGATTTGTGTTGAAAAATACTGCAAGAACAAACCTTCTTGTGTGAAGTTTTCTGGTGAAGCCGAGAACTTTTTGAAGTTCCTTCACAGTTTTCATGTAGCTGCCAAGTGAACCCGAGGGAAAACTTATGATATGTGGTTAAAAATGTCTTAAAGAAGGACGTGCGTATTTATTTTGTTTCCTTTAACCGCTTTGGAAGAAATAACCTCGACCGTCGTCAGAAGGTGGCGCTGTCGGCTACGTTAGCTGTAAAAAACAAAACCAGTTCAGTCAGAATCTGTTTCTTTGTCAAGTTGGATTTTACACACAGGAGGTCCTCAACCTAAATCAGGAGACTGTCCTCCTTGAAAAAACGACCACATAGGTCGTCTGTACACGCCTGTATTACGACCGAGTGTTACGTTTTAAAGTTAAGCGACCTCTAGCGGTTGAGTAAATATCGACACTCCGGTGTCTCAGCTGAAATGTCACCATGAACAAACTTTGACCAAACACTAACCATAACCATAACCATAACCCTAAACCCGTCTTGCGAAAGTGAGGAAAAAGCCGTTTCGCAAATTAAATCCCGCAATGCGTTCCTGTCTCCCGTAGGGGCGCTAACGTAAATACACTCTCATGGGTCGTATTCAGGGGCACGTTCATACGACCTGTGTGGTCGTATGAGTTTGAGGACTTGTTGAAATCAGAGTTCTGTTCCTACACATCAACGTACGTCGATTTTAAGTTGGAACTCCGGCAAAAATGTAAACAAAGCCGTTACATGCATCAACATATTAATCAGTTCTTCATAAGTCATGAATACCAGTGACTTCCGTACATGTATGAATCATTTTACAAGAAGACAACAGAATATGTTGAGCTTGAGCGTTTTATTCTACCAAAGTTCACTTCCACGGAGACGGTTTTCCTTTGCTTCAAACCACAACCATCAGAAGAGTCTGATTTACGCTTAGGAGCCATAATGAAGGTCAAAAAGTTAGTGAATGTAGCGCAATCTAAAGTGGTGTACAACTGGAGAATGGAAACAAAGTCGTCTAGTAGTGCCACGTGACGACATATTCGTCCTCTTTGCTTGCTAACTAGTTCCAACGTAAAGACGAAACGCCGTAGGTAGAGGACATCGTAAAACGAGGACACCCTGTACAAGGAATTTGACTTCTGCATAACAGTGAACACTAAAAGGTACAGTAATTGTAAAGAGAATAAAATATTAACAAGCAGGTGTTGCGAGTCACACGTCAAAGTCCAACCCAACAAACCAAATTTTGTCCATTTAGAAGAGAAAAATGGAGGGAAAGTCTTCAGAAACTGCTTTATTTTTTATTATTTCTTGGCTGGTATTGATCACCTTTCACCCTCTGGAGAAACAAAGACCAACAGGTGATCAGTGCTAAAAGTTCAGAAATGATACAGAAAAAGAGCTTCGATGATCTTCGCGAGTCTTGGTGTCGACACACTGATTCTGTCCTGTTTTAAACACTTCATGTCTCCATGTGTCTCTGTGTCTTCTGTCTGATAAAGCGTTACATAATTCTGCAGTCTTTCAGCGTGTTGAAAATGTTGTGTTGTGGCTTTCCGGCTAAATGGAGCTCTATTACATTTGATCTTTTGCTTTCAAATCCTTATTGCCTGAACGATGTGGAAGCTGTGATTAGCACTTAGCAGGAAATAAGCAGAGGATGTTTCCAGACATGTACTCTGTTTCCTCCATGCATAATTTACACTCATAGTTTGTTGGGGAACTTAAGCCACACCTTGTATAATTAGAGCCTATTACACTTATTACCTTAGCCTATTACCTACACATTACGCTTAGCTTCCCTTCAGCTTTATCTGTGCACAAATCAACATTCACAGCATCACAACAGCAGAACTTTTATCTGCCATTATTTTCAATTAACTCCTTTTAAAAAACTCACTTCAAGCCAATATAAAAACTTTAAAAGCTTTTATAAATTTTGCTGTTTCCATTGGGTTTTTCTAACAGACAGCTACAAAATCTGTGATCCTTTTCCAATGAATCTGTCTTTTGTAGTTTTAAGGTAACTGCAGCCAGTACGAGCAAAATAGATATGAGAGTCTATTATTTATCAAATTCAGCTTCACTTCAGCTTTATCTTTGCATAAATCAACATCAGTACCAAGTGGATCAATCACAGTCGATTCAGAAAAGGTGCTTTTATCTCCTATGAGACTCATTTTCAGCTCCTTTTCAAAAAGTCACCTCAGGCAAACATAAAAACTTGAACAACTGACGGAGTTTTTTGAGTTTTGCAGATATAATAACGTAGTAGAAAAGCAACAAAATCTGTGATCCTTGTTCAATGAATCTGTCTTTTGTATAATTAGAGCCCATTCTGTGTTAAATTTAGTTTCAGTTCAGCTTTATCTTTGCACAAATCAGCATTAGTACAAAGTGGAGCAGTCCTGCATCAGAAAAGATGTTGTGTTTCCCATAAAGTTCATGAAGTCTTTTCAAAAAAGTCACTTCAAGCAAACATAAAAACTTTCAAAACTGAGGGAGCTTTTGTGAATTTTGCTGAAAAAAATGCATAAGAACCTCCCAAAACAAGGTTTTGATCCTAAAAGAAAATTCAGAAGAAACCCCAGAAGGAAAGCATTGCTCCAGCAAAAGTACATTACAAGCCCTAAAACAATTATTTGAAACTGAAAAAATGGTAGAATACCACAAAAACTAGGTTTTGACCTTAAAAATACAGAAGATATCCCCAAAACAAGGGTTGACCATGAAAAAAGAATATAGGAAACTGGCCAAACAAGGGGCTGTCCTCATTAAAGTGCATATAGAACCCTAAACCATGAGGTGGACATGAAAAACTTCAAAAATTAACCACTGAAACGAGTTTCCCCCACTATAACTGCAGAGTACAATCTAAAATAAAAGCTTAGCCCTGAAATAAAATCATGAGAATCCCACGAATCAAGTTCAACCCCTGAAAAAGTACAAAACAAGGTTTGCCCCTGAAACAATGCAGAGCACACGTCAGAACAAAGGTTTGCCTCTAAAACTATTCACTGGAAACCCTAAAAACAAACCTGTCTGCAGAAATGCATAAGAAACTCCTAAACAAGGTATTGTGCCTGAAAAAAAAAGCATAAGAACCTCCCAAAACAAGGTTTTGATCCTAAAACAAAATGCAGAAAAAACCCCAAAATGAAGGCATTGTTCCAGCAATAGTACATTAAAACCGTAAAACAACGATTACACTCTGAAAAAAAGGTTGAATATACCAAAAACTAGGTTTTGACTCTTAAAAAATGCAGAAGAAAACCCCAAAACAAGGGATTGCCTCTGAAAAAAGTCATAGAAAATCCCCAAAGAAGGATTTGTCCCTGCTGCAATGCAAAAGAATCCCAAACAATGAGTTGCCCCTAAAAACACTGCAGAAGAAACGCACAAAACAAGCTTTTCCCCCTAAAAGCTACAGAAAACAATCTAAAATAGAGATTACCCCTGAAAAGGTTGCCCCCCCCAAAAAAAAAAAAAATCAGAGGAAACCTGTGAATCAAGTTCTGCCCCTGAAAAGTACATAGGAGACCCCAAAAACAAGGATTTACCCCTGAAACAATGCAGAAGAGACAGCTAAACAAAGGATTACCCCTTAAACTGTTCACTGGAAACTAAAAGCAATCACCGTCTGTAGAAAGTCACAGGAAACCAAAAACAACTGCAGCTAGTTTTGGTGAAGCGACCCTTTAGCTCGCCCTCAGACAGCTGCATGGACTCTTAAAGTTCTGTCCCAGCAGATGCAGAGTTCTAAACAGAACATGTTCAGACGTATGCATTCATATAAACACAGGCATACAAAGTCTGTTGTTTACATATTTATTCATAACTTGCACTGGAATCAATAAGAGCAGCTTCTGTCTGGGTGAGTCGTGTTGTGGCCGCTCTACACCTGCTGCAGGAATCCTACAGTGGAATACTCTGCGGTACCTTGTGGACGAGCGTTTCTATAGCGATGTGTGTGCAGCAGAATAATTATCCTTGGGAGGAATTATGTGTGCTCTTAATGAGTGTTTGTTTTTGCGAGCGTTGGGTCTCTCGACTCCGTGCAGCCGGCGTCCCTGGCAGTCTCATTAAATGTGGTCTCTGGCTGGTGGAGCTGCACATTCTCAGGGTGTGGTGCTGAGAGCTGCTGGCTTCACTTTCACATTTCTATGAGTGTGTACATGTAGACGTCTGTGTGTGTGTGTGTGTGTGTGTGTGTGTGTGTGTGTGTGTGTGTGTGTGTGTGTGTGTGTGTGTGTGTGTGTGTGTTTGGCTGCTTATTAGCTGTAGATGCCGTCCTGACTGATCCCGTAACCGTCCACCAAACACCCTGAACACACACCACCCAGTTTTTGTTTGTGTTGTTTTTTTAACACACTACATTTGTCTACGTGTGTGTGTGCAGCCATGATGTGTGTTCATAGCTGGAACACACGCACTCACAGGTCTTTAAATAAAATGTAGAGCTCCCTGAAAAGCAGCCTGGACGTCAACGCAAACCAACGCTGCCAGAAAGAAACGGAAAAAGCAGCCAAAGCAGTTTGAGTCTGGAAGCTTTGTGAAATGTTGGCAGTGAGGAAATTAGTGAATAAATTCTCATCCTGCTGCTGAGCCTCTGTACCCAAACCTCTGGTGTCATTTTCTTGCTCACATGAATTAAAAACCTTCAACTTTAAAAAAGGATTTAAGGTTTTTGCTGCCTCAGCTCACTCTCCTCAGTCAGGCCAACGACAATATTGGATTAGCATGAATTAACCCCCTAAAACAAGGGCTGTCTGTGCAAAAGTGCACACAGAAGACAATGAGTTGCCCACAAAAAATTGTATAAAAAAACACTTAGGCAAGGTTTTGTCTTTCAAAAATGCAGATGACTCTCCAAAAACGAGGTGTTGCCCCTAAAAAGCTCATAACAAACCCTAAAAAAGCAGTGTTCCTGCAAAAATGCATGGGAAACCCCAAAAATCAATGTATTGCCCCTGCAAAAGTGCAAACGAAACCCTAAAACAAGGGTTTGATTCTGAAAAAAAAAAATTACAGGAAGCCCCAAAAACAAGGTTATGTCCTCTAAAAACATAGAGGAAAATCTAAATCAAAGGTTTGCTCCTAAAAAGAATCATAGGAAACCCCAAAACATAAGTCGCCTTCAAAGAAAACTGCGGAATAAACTGCAAAACCATAAGTTTGCCCCTGAAAAAAAATCATAAAAACCCGTAACAATGAGGGTCATCCCTGCTAAAGTGTATAAAAAAAACAAAACAACAAATTGCCCATGAAAAAGTTGCATAAGAAGCCCCAAAATCACGACATCAGCCTGCACAAGTGCATTAAAAAAGACTAAAACAATGAATTGTGCCCGGAAAAAACTGCAGAAAACATTACAAGGTTCTACTCCTGAAACAAAACAAGAGTTGACTGTGAAAAAGAAAATAGGAAACTGGCCTCACATGGTTTGTCCCTGCCAAAATCCATAACGAGTCCCAAACAATGAGTTGCCCCTGAAAAAATTATAGAAGGAACTCACAAAACAAATTTTTTGCCCCCAAAAAACTGCAGAGGACAACCTAAAATAAAAACTTACCCCTGAAAAAGGTTTTACCCCTAAAAAATTCATAGGAAATCTGCAAATCGAGTTCTAGCCCTGCAAAAGTACAAAGGAGGCCCCAAGAACAAGGTTTTGCTCTGAAAAAATGTATAGGAAACCCTAAAAACGAGCACTGTCTCTGCAGAAATGCATAGGAAACCCCTAAACAAGGTATTGCCCCTGAAAAAAATGCATAAAAACCTCCTAAAACAAGGTGTTGATTCTAAAAAAACAGACAAGAAACCCCAAAAACAAGGTATTCAAAGGAAACTGCCCAAAAAGGGTTTGTCCCTCCTGAAGTCCATAAAGAACCCCAAACAATGAGTTGCCCCTAAAAGATTTCAAAAGAGCCACCAAAAACGTCAAAGTTCTGACACTTAAAAAATGCAGAAGACACCCCAAAAACAAGGGATTGAGCCTGAAAAAAGTGATAGGAAACCGCCCAATCAAAGTTTTCCCTTGCTAAAATCAATAACGAACCCCAAACAGTGAGTTGCCCCTGAAAAAAATACAGAAGGAACCCATCAAAACAAGTTTTCCCCCATAAAAACTGCAGAGGACAATCTAAAATAAAAGTGTTCCCATGATAAAGGTTTTACCTCTAAAAAAATTCACAGGAAACTCGTCAATCAAGTTCTACTCCTGAAAAAAGTGCATGGGAGGCTTCAACAAAACAAGGATTTGCCCCTGAAACAATGCAGAGGAAACATCCTTTCCTTAAAACTACTCACTGGAAACCCTAAAACCAACCAACGTCTGCAGAAATGCATGAGAACCCAAAAACAAGGTTTTGTCTTTGGAGAAAAATGCACATGAAGTCTAGCAAAGGGTCACCATGACAGAGACTTCTGTAGCTGTTAATGACCTCCAAACACCACTTAACCTGTAACTGTGTGGACAAAATACACATCCAGAGTAGTTTAAATAAATCCACTGGACTTTAAGAAAGTTCCTTGAAGATGTTTCACCTCTCATCCAAGAGGCTTCTTCAGTTCTGGTGGTGGTTGGTGTTGCCTCAGCCTTTAAACCTCTGTGAGGTGTGTCTTCGGCAGTCTTCCTTCACCTTAAGGAAGAAGGACACTCGTTTCAGGACACCAATGTTCAGATTTTGGACAGGGAGGACAGATGGTTTGAGAGAGAAGTGAAAGAAGCCATCCATGTCAAAGTAGAGAAGCCATCTCTGAACAGGGGGGGGTGGTCTGCAACATCATCTTTCACCAATCAGGTCCTTTCAAAACTCCCCAAAAGAACTACTCAGCAGACTCATGCTAATGACCACCATCAGCACACGAGGGCTCAGTGACGCATTTCAACGACCCCCACTGATACTCACAACGACCATCGATGAGTAGTCAGACGAGTCTCGGTATTGGTCGTTGGAATAATAGCCCTGGACACACCTCACAGAGGTTAAAAGCTGAGGCAACACCAACCACCACCAGAACTGAAGAAGCCTCTTGGATGAGAGGTGAAACATCTTCAAGGAACTTTCTTAAAGTCCAGTGGATTGATTTAAACTACTTTGGATAACCATGACCTGGATGAATGAGAACCTACGCAGACAAAATACACAGTTTGATACGTTTAGATGTATTTTTATTAAAATACTGACCCGGCTGCCTTAAAAAGACAAATTAATCCAACAAAAAGCTCAATTTAAGCAACTTTTGTACTTGTGTTTTTACAGATTCCAGTCAGAATTTGTTGTTTTTTTAGAATCTCTGGTACAATTCAGGCAGTCGAGTTATAAATCATTTTCACCCTCTTGTTCACTTTGAGTGTTTCCCTGCCTCCGTTGCTGTGCTGCCGTTTCTCTCCTTGCTGCTTGTTTTCATCTCTTTCTCGGTTCAGCTCAGCAGAAGCCGGTGTTTTCGTGAGTCGGTGTTAGAATGCCACTCTGCTGCGACTCGGTGGGAGCATCTGAAGACCTGAACCAGCCCAGGGATGTCAGACTTCTGTGATGTCTGAAGCAGCCGAGTACAAAAGCTCCCAGAGAGCGAGAAATAGCTCGACCTGCGACTCAGACAGCCTCCGTCTGGAGAGGACGAGGTGACGGAAACCCGCGACAACCCCGGCTTATGAGGAGGTTATAAACGGCAGCAGCGGAGGGTTTCTGCTAAAGTTTGCAGCTTTGGCCACAAACATCAGTTGATTCTAGAGGAGGAAGACGACACGGTTTCATAAGAGAAGACAGACAGCAGAGGCTTTGTGGTGGAGATGTGAAACTGAATCATAAACATACCTGAGCTGTGTTCTGTTACCTGCATGTTGTTAAAATCAGTGTTCAGCGGTTCATCGTGCTGGGATTACATGAGCTAAATGCTAAATGTTACACACAGAAGACGTGTGAGCGCTGCCAAATCCTGTAACCACAGTTGTAGCACACGCTTAGCAAAAATGCAAATAAATACTAGAGTTTTTTAATGCAGCTGCTCGTGAAGCCATAAAGCTGAAACACCTGTGATGATGCAGTTTGTTCTACATGTACACGAGTTATGAACACGACAGTCAGAGCTGCAGTGGTGTTGTGTATCTGCAGAGTTGTGTATCTGCAGTGTTGTTGTGTATCTGCAGTGTTGTGTATCTGTAGTGTTGTTGTGTATCTGCAGTGTTGTGTATCTACAGTGTTGTTGTATATCTACAGTGTTGCTGTGTATCTACAGTGTTGTGTATCTGCAGTGTTGTGTATCTGCAGTGTTGCTGTGTATCTACAGTGTTGTGTGTCTGCAGTGTTGTGTATCTACAGTGTTGTGTGTCTGCAGTGTTGCTGTGTATCTACAGTGTTGCTGTGTCTCTGCAGTGTTGTGTATCTACAGTGTTGCTGTGTATCTACAGTGTTGTGTGTCTGCAGTGTTGCTGTGTCTCTGCAGTGTTGTGTATCTGCAGTGTTGCTGTGTATCTACAGTGTTGTGTGTCTGCAGTGTTGCTGTGTATCTACAGTGTTGTGTATCTGCAGTGTTGCTGTGTATCTACAGTGTTGTGTGTCTGCAGTGTTGTGACAGTCATCAGGCAGGTTGTGTGTCTGCAGTGTTGTGACAGTCATCAGGCAGGTTGTGTGTCTGCAGCAGTCAGTGCAGGTGAGCTGAGAGGTTCAGACAGGGACGATGTAAACAAGCAGTGATGAGCAGCTGCAGGAGAGAGGAGAGGATGACTGAGGAGAAGGTGATGAAGACTCTCAGCTGCAGGTGTGAAACACGGTGAGGAAGACATGCAGGCTGCTGAGTCCAGGCATATGGAGATCATCAGTCACACCTGCAGAGCAACAGCTAGGAGAAGATCTATGCAAGAGGACCGGAGCGCATTTCAACTCTACGTAACCAGGGGCTGATTAAAGGAGTTTAACACCATGAATCACTGTGAGGACTCACAGCGGCAGCACCTTCCTCACGCTGGAGCAGGTAACCTCTGATGGGACCAGAGAGGTGTCGTCCCAATTTATCTGACATCGCCTCGGCCCAGTCGCCGGCGTTTTAAACCTGCCTTTTATCTTCACATCCGTCCTCTCCGCAGAAGAGACCCATCGCTCAGCCGAACGAGATAAGGAGGAAAGATCAGAGTGACGAGGATGAAAGGATTAAAAGGAGGAAGAGGAGGGGAAGTGTTAGATCTGTGAGCCGCTTCAGAAAGCTGCTGTCATTACATGATGATGCCAAACAGAAATATTCAGCTCAGTAGCTCCAACAGGTCGGCTTTGATTTGACGTAACACACCTGGACAGGAGCTCAGGAGCCTACAGTCACACTTATCCAGTTTATTCAGTAAAGTAGAACGGTCTGCTGCATCTCACTACCACTCTGTAATTGTGCAGTGTAGAATGATCTGATGTACCTCACCATCATTCTGTAATTGTGTGGTGTAGAATGCTTTGACTACACCTCACTGTTATTCTGTAATTGTGTAGTGTACAATAGTATGGCTGCATGTCACCGTCGTTTTGTTGTCCTGCAGTGTAGAATGGTCTGCTGCACCTCACACAGTCTAATTCTGTGATGTAGAATGGTCTGCTGCACCTCACACAGTCTAATTCTGTGATGTAGAATGGTCTGCTGCACCTCACACAGTCTAATTCTGTGATGTAGAATGGTCTGCTGCACCTCACACAGTCTAATTCTGTGATGTAGAATGGTCTGCTACACCTCACACAGTCTAATTCTGTGATGTAGAATGGTCTGCTGCACCTCACACAGTCTAATTCTGTGATGTAGAATGGTCTGCTGCACCTCACACAGTCTAATTCTGTGATGTAGAATGGTCTGCTACACCTCACACAGTCTAATTCTGTGATGTAGAATGGTCTGCTACACCTCACTATCATTTTATAACGTTCAGTGGTTTAACTGCATGTCATTATTAGTCTGTAATTCTTCAGTGTTGTATGATCTGGCTTCTCCTCACCATCATTCTGTAATTCTGTATTGTAGAATGGTCTGCTGCACCTCACTATCGTTCTACCGTTTTTACTCATTTGTAAAATTTATATTAAATGTAAGCTCTTATTGTATGCAAGACCATGCAATTTAACAAAAGTGGGAAAATGTAAAACAAACAAAAAAAAAGTGTTTTTGGTCCTTAATGGTAAGATAACAATATGTTTTGTTTATCTGACATTTTACAGTTAAGTTTCGTACTAAAACTAATGTGTAAAAAAAAGAAAAGAAAGAAACAGATTATTTGCATTTTTGGCATGTTTTTATTGTTAACATTCGCTATTGTGAGTTGTTATCTGTAATGCAATGAAACATCAAAAATAATTGTCAATTCTTTTTAAAAAATACAGCTAAAAATGCTCAATGACTGAAGCTGATTCTGTTTAAAATCAATTAGATTCACAAAGACTTCCTGTGTCTGAAAGGATGCTAAAGTTAGCGGCTAGCTCAAAGTGGTAAACCACCAAGCAGCCTCTAAAGCAAACTGTTGTAGTATTTTGTGTTGCATGCAGTATTTTGATGATATATGTGGAGATAAATGTAAGAGGGGAAGGTTTGGAGGATTTCAACACTTTATGGTCTGCAGCAGCAAAAACAAAACGGTTTGAAACGGCGTCAGAGCAGCTGGTGAGTTCAGGTCAATCCTCCACAAACAGAGTCGAGAGCTGCTCCGTCTTTAGCATGGATTCAGTTTTTACACTCTTTTGTTGAACTTTTCTGCAGAAACGTCCAACAGCTGATCCGATCACATGCTTCATCCATAGAGTTCTCAGATCAGAACATTCAGGGTCATGGCGTGGCCGATCCTCTGTTTCCTCGTTATCCCATTAGCGTTCTTCTGCTGCTAATCTAATAGCATGTTGTTAGCTCAGGACTGCAGGCTCATTACAGACGAACTCTTTGGCTTCACTGCACACAGCCCATATTACTATTTTTAGAATTATACTTCTAAACATAGAACTCCTGATTTATTTCTCCTGGATTTAATTTAAGGTGTAAACGGCTGGTTGCCATGGAAGCAGCAGGACAACAGGAAACAGCTCTGTTCAAGGGTTAGTCTGCAGCCGTAGTTTTATTGCTGCTGTACAGGAAATTAACTAGAAAACGTCTCAGTTTACCCAAACAAAGACTGTTTTAGAGTCGTGGATGTATGAATTAACAGCTGAAGGTGTTTTATCAGATGTCAGAGGATGCGTTCACTTACTGCTGCTACTCCGTTTAATTTCCTCCTCAATAGTTAGAATTCTTCTTTTTCTCCCAAATCTCCATCTAAATCATGTGTTATCTGTATTCAGGTAAATGTTGGTCTCTGTGGGGTTGTTTCATGTAAAATCAGCCTTCATACTGGGAATATTTCCACAGTTCCAGGTCCTAGAAGTCCACAGAGGTGGGTCCACATTTATCACTTCTTAATGGACTTTTTCCATCATTTCTGAGCCTCAGAACTTCATCAGTCCAGCAGATAGAAACATGACATTTAGGAGGAGAAACACATCTGAGTTCTGGTAAAAACTGCAACTAAAATAGCTTAAAAAGCTGGAAAATTACCACAAAAAGAGACCAAATTGCAAAAAAAGGGCCAAATCAGCACAAGAAGAAGTAAATATACCACACAAAGACATGAGACTTCCACTGACAGATGCAAAATCACCACAAAAAGGCCCAAAGTACCACAAACAGATGCAAAATCACCATAAAAACAGACAAATTAACCACAAAAAGAGACCAAATTACCAAAAAAAGGTCAAAATTACCACAAAAAACACAAAAACAGCACAAAAGACACAAAATCTTCACTGAAAGGTGCAAAATGATCACAAAAAGGCCAAAACTGCCACAAACAGACATCAAATCAACACAAAAAATCAAAATCACCACAGAAAATATCCAAAACTGTCAGTTTATGATGTGAAGACAGATTCTTTTTAATCAAATTTTAATTGATGCGTTTTGTTTATACATATTTTCTAAATACAACAGGTGCAAATGACTCTTTAAGGACATTTCTGCACATAAATGGACATTGTTTCTATGCATTTCCAGTCAGCTGGTTCCAGGTGTAAAATGGTCTCTCTACAAACCATGATGTGAGTCCACAGATTAACGGGTCGCTCACCTGCAGCAGGATTATCAGACGGATTACGTTTGTTCTGCAGAAACATGAACGATGATGAAACTCTAATCCGGCAGCTCCTGCAGGAGTCGGTGGATTAATGAGCTCGTTACCGGGAGGATTCGGCTCATTGCAGCTCTGATGCTGATACACGTAATCCAGCGCTCTGATTGGCTGACGTTAATTGACCTGACAGAACTGAGAAGAAGCAGCAAAAACATCCGCAGCTGGATGGAAAACACGTCAAACAATCTAGATTTTATGTCATTTTCTGGTCAGAATTTCAGTTATAGAGAGAAAAACACAACCAAACTAGTTAGAAACTTCATTATAATTAACTAGAAGATTCAGAATGTTTGGATATTTGGAGTCGGGAGTTATTTAGGAGGAGACACAAAACAACACAAGTGAGACATACAACAACACACTGTAGTTTTGTGTTTTATTTTGAAAGTCTTCCATCCATTGTGATCAATCTTCATCTTAAAAGTTGCTGAATATCATAGAAACTACAGTATTTCCCTCTGAGATGTGTTGAACTGGAAGTATAAAGCAGGATAAGACAGAAATATTAATAAAAACAGTTTATACCCAAGAAGCGTGAACACTGACCTGCTGCTGGTTTTAGATGCTGTTTTTATAGTTTTTTTAGTACTTTTATGGACAGATGCATGTCACACCATCGTTCATAAAGAGACGATTTTACACCCGGAAACATAGAAACAATCTGCATTAATGCACGAAAATGTCCTTAAAGACTCATTTCTACCCGTTATGTTTAGATAATATGCGAAAAAAATTTTTTTTTATTAAAATTTGCATTGAAAGAATAATTTAGAAAGGAAAGGCAAAGATTAGCAATGTTTCTGTTTTCTGTCTTCAAATCATAAATTAACAGTTTTGGATGGTTTTTGGGGTAATTTTGGCCCTTTTTGTGGTGTTTTTGCACCTTTTTTGTGTTGATTTTGAATTTGTTTCTGGTAGTTTTGACCTTTTTGTGGTAATTTTGTGTCTTTTTGTGCTGATTTTGTGTTTGTTTGTGGTAATTTTGGCCCTTTTTTCTTGATTTGATCTTTTCTTGTGGTACTTTTCCAGCTTTCAGTGGAAATTTTGTGTTTCTTTGTGGTAATTTTGCTTCTTTTAGTGGACATTTAGGGTCTTTTTATGGGATATAAACTTAGTTTGTTGTGGTAGTTTTGTGATATATTTATCTCTTTTTGTGATGTATTTATCTCTTTCTGTTCTGTATTTATCTCTTTTGTGATATATTTATCTCTTTTTGTGGTGTATTTATCTCTTTTTGTGATGTATTTATCTCTTTCTGTTCTGTATTTATCTCTTTCTGTTCTGTATTTATCTCTTTTTGTGATATATTTATCTCTTTTGTGATGTATTTATCTCTTTCTGTTCTGTATTTATCTCTTTTTGTGATATATTTATCTGTTTTTGTGATGTATTTATCTCTTTCTGTTGTGTAGTTATCTCTTTTTGTGATATATTTATCCCTTTTGTGGTGTATTTATCTCCTTTTGTGATGTATTTATCTCTTTTTGTGATATATTTATCTCTTTTTGTGGTGTATTTATCTCTTTTTGTGATATATTTATCCCTTTTGTGGTGTATTTATCTCCTTTTGTGATGTATTTATCTCTTTTTGTGATATATTTATCCCTTTTGTGGTGTATTTATCTCCTTTTGTGATGTATTTATCTCTTTTTTGATGTATTTATCTCTTTTTGTGGTGCATTTATCTCTTTTTGTGATATATTTATCTCTTTTTGTTGTGTATTTATCCCTTTTGTGGTGCATTTATCTCTTTTTGTGGTGTATTTATCCCTTTTGTGGTGTATTTATCCCTTTTGTAATGCATTTATCTCTTTTTGTGATATATTTATCTCTTTTTGTGATATATTTATCTCTTTTTGTGATATATTTATCTCTTTTTGTGGTGTATTTATCCTTTTTGTGGTGTATTTATCTTTTTGTGATATATTTATCCCTTTTGTGGTGTATTTATCTCCTTTTGTTGTGTATTTATCTCTTTTTGTGGTGTATTTATCCCTTTTGTGGTGTATTTATCTCTTTCTGTTGTGTATTTATCTGTTTTTGTGATATATTTATCTCTTTTTGTGGTGTATTTATCTCTTTTTGTGATGTATTTATCTCTTTTTGTGGTGTATTTATCTCTTTTTGTGGTGTATTTATCTCTTTTTGTGATATATTTATCTCTTTTTGTGGTGTATTTATCTCTTTTTGTGATATATTTATCTCTTTTTGTGATATATTTATCTCTTTTTGTGGTGTATTTATCTCTTTTTGTGATATATTTATCTCTTTTTGTTGTGTATTTATCCCTTTTGTGGTGCATTTATCTCTTTTTGTGGTGTATTTATCCCTTTTGTGGTGTATTTATCCCTTTTGTAATGCATTTATCTCTTTTTGTGATATATTTATCTCTTTTTGTGATGCATTTATCTCTTTTTGTGATGTATTTATCTCTTTTGTGGTGTATTTATCCCTTTTGTGGTGTATTTATCTCTTTTTGTGGTGTATTTATCTCTTTTGTGATATATTGATCTCTTTTGTGGTGTATTTATCTCTTTTTGTGGTGTATTTATCTCTTTTTGTGATATATTTATCTCTTTTGTGGTGTATTTATCTCTTTTTGTGATGTATTTATCTCTTTTTGTGATATATTTATCTTTTTGTGATATATTTATCCCTTTTGTGGTGTATTTATCTCTTTTTGTGGTGTATTTATCTCTTTTTGTGATATATTTATCTCTTTTTGTGGTGTATTTATCTCTTTTGTGATATATTTATCTCTTTTTGTGATATATTTATCTCTTTTTGTGGTGTATTTATCTCTTTTTGTGATATATTTATCTCTTTTTGTTGTGTATTTATCCCTTTTGTGGTGCATTTATCTCTTTTTGTGGTGTATTTATCCCTTTTGTGGTGTATTTATCCCTTTTGTAATGCATTTATCTCTTTTTGTGATATATTTATCTCTTTTTGTGATGCATTTATCTCTTTTTGTGATGTATTTATCTCTTTTTGTGGTGTATTTATCCCTTTTGTGGTGTATTTATCTCTTTTGTGGTGTATTTATCTCTTTTTGTGATATATTGATCTCTTTTGTGGTGTATTTATCTCTTTTTGTGGTGTATTTATCTCTTTTTGTGATATATTTATCTCTTTTGTGGTGTATTTATCTCTTTTTGTGGTGTATTTATCTCTTTCTGTTGTGTATTTATCTCTTTTTGTGATATATTTATCTCTTTTTGTGATATATTTATCTCTTTTTGTGGTGTATTTATCTCTTTTTGTGATGTATTTATCTCTTTTTGTGGTGTATTTATCTCTTTTTGTGATGTATTTATCTCTTTCTGTTCTGTATTTATCTCTTTCTGTTCTGTATTTATCTCTTTTTGTGATATATTTATCTCTTTTTGTGATGTATTTATCTCTTTCTGTTCTGTATTTATCTCTTTTTGTGATATATTTATCTGTTTTTGTGATGTATTTATCTCTTTCTGTTGTGTAGTTATCTCTTTTGTGATATATTTATCTCTTTTTGTTGTGTATTTATCCCTTTTGTGGTGCATTTATCTCTTTTTGTGGTGTATTTATCCCTTTTGTGGTGTATTTATCCCTTTTGTAATGCATTTATCTCTTTTTGTGATATATTTATCTCTTTTTGTGATGCATTTATCTCTTTTTGTGATGTATTTATCTCTTTTTGTGGTGTATTTATCCCTTTTGTGGTGTATTTATCTCTTTTTGTGGTGTATTTATCTCTTTTTGTGATATATTGATCTCTTTTGTGGTGTATTTATCTCTTTTTGTGGTGTATTTATCTCTTTTTGTGATATATTTATCTCTTTTGTGGTGTATTTATCTCTTTTTGTGATGTATTTATCTCTTTTTGTGATATATTTATCTTTTTGTGATATATTTATCCCTTTTGTGGTGTATTTATCTCTTTTTGTGGTGTATTTATCTCTTTTTGTGATATATTTATCTCTTTTTGTGGTGTATTTATCTCTTTTTGTGATATATTTATCTCTTTTTGTGATATATTTATCTCTTTTTGTGGTGTATTTATCTCTTTTTGTGATATATTTATCTCTTTTTGTTGTGTATTTATCCCTTTGTGGTGCATTTATCTCTTTTTGTGGTGTATTTATCCCTTTTGTGGTGTATTTATCCCTTTTGTAATGCATTTATCTCTTTTTGTGATATATTTATCTCTTTTTGTGATGCATTTATCTCTTTTTGTGATGTATTTATCTCTTTTGTGGTGTATTTATCCCTTTTGTGGTGTATTTATCTCTTTTTGTGGTGTATTTATCTCTTTTTGTGATATATTGATCTCTTTTGTGGTGTATTTATCTCTTTTTGTGGTGTATTTATCTCTTTTTGTGATATATTTATCTCTTTTGTGGTGTATTTATCTCTTTTTGTGGTGTATTTATCTCTTTCTGTTGTGTATTTATCTCTTTTTGTGATATATTTATCTCTTTTTGTGATATATTTATCTCTTTTTGTGGTGTATTTATCTCTTTTTGTGATGTATTTATCTCTTTTTGTGGTGTATTTATCTCTTTTTGTGATGTATTTATCTCTTTCTGTTCTGTATTTATCTCTTTCTGTTCTGTATTTATCTCTTTTTGTGATATATTTATCTCTTTTTGTGATGTATTTATCTCTTTCTGTTCTGTATTTATCTCTTTTTGTGATATATTTATCTGTTTTTGTGATGTATTTATCTCTTTCTGTTGTGTAGTTATCTCTTTTTGTGATATATTTATCCCTTTTGTGGTGTATTTATCTCCTTTTGTGATGTATTTATCTCTTTTTGTGATATATTTATCTCTTTTTGTGGTGTATTTATCTCTTTTTGTGATATATTTATCCCTTTTGTGGTGTATTTATCTCCTTTTGTGATGTATTTATCTCTTTTTGTGATATATTTATCCCTTTTGTGGTGTATTTATCTCCTTTTGTGATGTATTTATCTCTTTTTTTGATGTATTTATCTCTTTTTGTGGTGCATTTATCTCTTTTTGTGATATATTTATCTCTTTTTGTTGTGTATTTATCCCTTTTGTGGTGCATTTATCTCTTTTTGTGGTGTATTTATCCCTTTTGTGGTGTATTTATCCCTTTTGTAATGCATTTATCTCTTTTTGTGATATATTTATCTCTTTTTGTGATATATTTATCTCTTTTTGTGATATATTTATCTCTTTTTGTGGTGTATTTATCCTTTTTGTGGTGTATTTATCTTTTTGTGATATATTTATCCCTTTTGTGGTGTATTTATCTCCTTTTGTTGTGTATTTATCTCTTTTTGTGGTGTATTTATCCCTTTTGTGGTGTATTTATCTCTTTCTGTTGTGTATTTATCTGTTTTTGTGATATATTTATCTCTTTTTGTGGTGTATTTATCTCTTTTTGTGATGTATTTATCTCTTTTTGTGGTGTATTTATCTCTTTTTGTGGTGTATTTATCTCTTTTGTGATATATTTATCTCTTTTTGTGGTGTATTTATCTCTTTTTGTGATATATTTATCTCTTTTTGTGATATATTTATCTCTTTTTGTGGTGTATTTATCTCTTTTTGTGATATATTTATCTCTTTTTGTTGTGTATTTATCCCTTTTGTGGTGCATTTATCTCTTTTTGTGGTGTATTTATCCCTTTTGTGGTGTATTTATCCCTTTTGTAATGCATTTATCTCTTTTTGTGATATATTTATCTCTTTTTGTGATGCATTTATCTCTTTTTGTGATGTATTTATCTCTTTTTGTGGTGTATTTATCCCTTTTGTGGTGTATTTATCTCTTTTTGTGGTGTATTTATCTCTTTTTGTGATATATTGATCTCTTTTGTGGTGTATTTATCTCTTTTTGTGGTGTATTTATCTCTTTTTGTGATATATTTATCTCTTTTGTGGTGTATTTATCTCTTTTTGTGATGTATTTATCTCTTTTTGTGATATATTTATCTTTTTGTGATATATTTATCCCTTTTGTGGTGTATTTATCTCCTTTTGTTGTGTATTTATCTCTTTTTGTGGTGTATTTATCCCTTTTGTGGTGTATTTATCTCTTTCTGTTGTGTATTTATCTGTTTTTGTGATATATTTATCTCTTTTTGTGATATATTTATCTCTTTTTGTGATGTATTTATCTCTTTTTGTGGTGTATTTATCTCTTTTTGTGGTGTATTTATCTCTTTTTGTGATATATTTATCTCTTTTTGTTGTGTATTTATCCCTTTTGTGGTGCATTTATCTCTTTTTGTGGTGTATTTATCCCTTTTGTGGTGTATTTATCCCTTTTGTAATGCATTTATCTCTTTTTGTGATATATTTATCTCTTTTTGTGATGCATTTATCTCTTTTTGTGATGTATTTATCTCTTTTTGTGGTGTATTTATCCCTTTTGTGGTGTATTTATCTCTTTTTGTGGTGTATTTATCTCTTTTTGTGATATATTTATCTCTTTTGTGGTGTATTTATCTCTTTTTGTGATGTATTTATCTCTTTTTGTGATATATTTATCTCTTTTTGTGGTGTATTTATCTCTTTCTGTTGTGTATTTATCTCTTTTTGTGATATATTTATCTCTTTTTGTGGTGTATTTATCTCTTTTTGTGATATATTTATCTCTTTCTTTTGTTTATTTATCTCTTTTTGTGATATATTTATCTGTTTTTGTGATGTAGTTATCTGTTTTTGTGGTGTATTTATCTCTTTCTGTTGTGTATTTATCTCTTTTTGTGATATATTTATCTCTTTTTGTGATATATTTATCTCTTTTTGTGGTGTATTTATCTCTTTTTGTGATGTATTTATCTCTTTTTGTGATATATTTATCTCTTTTTGTGGTGCATTTATCTCTTTTTGTGATATATTTATCTCTTTTTGTGGTGTATTTATCTCTTTTTGTGGTGTATTTATCTCTTTTGTGATATATTTATCTCTTTTTGTGGTGTATTTATCTCTTTCTGTTGTGTATTTATCTCTTTTTGTGATATATTTATCTCTTTTGTGGTGTATTTATCTCTTTCTGTTGTGTATTTATCTCTTTTTGTGATATATTTATCTCTTTTTGTGATGTATTTATCTCTTTTGTGATATATTTATCTCTTTTTGTGGTGCATTTATCTCTTTTTATGATATATTTATCTCTTTTTGTGGTGTATTTATCCTTTTTGTGGTGTATTTATCTTTTTGTGATATATTTATCCCTTTTGTGGTGTATTTATCTCCTTTTGTTGTGTATTTATCTCTTTTTGTGGTGTATTTATCCCTTTTGTGGTGTATTTATCTCTTTCTGTTGTGTATTTATCTGTTTTTGTGATGTATTTATCTCTTTTTGTGGTGTATTTATCTCTTTTTGTGATGTATTTATCTCTTTTTGTGGTGTATTTATCTCTTTTTGTGGTGTATTTATCTCTTTTTGTGATATATTTATCTCTTTTTGTGGTGTATTTATCTCTTTTTGTGATATATTTATCTCTTTTTGTGGTGTACTTATCTCTTTTTGTGGTGTATTTATCTCTTTTTGTGATATATTTATCTCTTTTTGTGATATATTTATCTCTTTTTGTGGTGTATTTATCTCTTTCTGTTGTGTATTTATCTCTTTTTGTGATATATTTATCTCTTTTTGTGGTGTATTTATCTCTTTTTGTGGTGTATTTATCTCTTTCTGTTGTGTATTTATCTCTTTTTGTGATATATTTATCTCTTTTTGTGATATATTTATCTCTTTTTGTGGTGTATTTATCTCTTTTTGTGGTGATTTTGAGTCTTTGTGGTTATTCTGCACCTTGTGGCTGCATGTTTTGGACTAAAAGTTATTATTTTAGACTCTACACAGTAAATTTGTTGATGCACATGCATGTTTTTGCCATTTTGGAAGAAGTCTGAGTGATTTTTGGAGTCATTTTCCCGCTGCATGGTTCTCCTCTCCGTTCTGTTTCTCCCTCACATCACTTATTTGCAGGAAAACTCTCGTCTCCAGTGGACTCTGCTTCATGATTTTGCTCCTTAGAGTCCAGATCTTGCAGAAACTTTGGCCCTCTGACTCGTCGACCTGTCGTGACAAACCCGCCAGCTGAGCCCCATCCTATAATAAGCGGCTGACTCTGTCCGGTTGCCATGGAGACCGCTGGTAATGGAGGCTGGATGGAGGGCAGCGGTGTGACTCGGCGGTCGCTGCTCTGATAATAGAGGAACTAAATCAGGACTGTGAGGATCAGAGCACCTCAAAGGTCTCCTTCTGTTCCTCTTTTAACGGGAAAGTCATAAACATCCAACAGTTTCAGCTCAAAATACAGAAAACATGCTTCAATCCTCCATCACTGGAAGACATTTCCTACTAAACAGCACGAGTTTCCAGCATTTTACTGCATTTTTGACAATTATATAATTAATTTAAACAGTTAATCAGATTACCGCACTCTACTGTGGATAGAAGAACTTTAACGTGTTTGTTTTACTTGTAAATTAGCATTTTATTTCATGTTAAATTTGGCTAATTAATGAAAGTCTCACATTTCCCTTAAATATGTTTGTTTTCTTAATTTTCAGCTCAAATTACTGCAAAAAAGGTTCATTCAGCCACAACTGTACTCACATTTTCTGGCAAAACTGCAGTATTTGCTGATATTTTACAGTATTTTTTTACAGGAGTACTCTTGTAATATATATACACACAGGTAATTATGGGTAAATTTATCAGAACTTTATCAGAATCAACTTTATTGATCATTGCACACTTTCATATACAATGAAATTTGTTTTCGAGCTGCCCTGCCAATGGCAGCGTCGGGGATCGTCATTGTGCAAAATATGAATTTTACTGTAAAATACCAGCAGCTTGCAAATAAACATTTTCATTTAAGTTGGTTAAACTGTAGAAAAATTCACAGCCTGTCTGCATACAAAATATAGTTTTTTAGACTTTTTGTTTGTAGATATCAGCAGTTTATTCAATTTTGTACATTTGTAGTTTTTTTTTTTTTTTCAGCTCAAATTGCTGCAGTCGTTGACACATTTTCCTTCAAAACTGTGATGGTTGCTCATGTTTCACTGTTAATTTTTACCCTTTAAACAGTAAAATGTCTCACTGCCACTATTTTCTGTTAATTAATTGCATGTAGAGGAACTTAGGCGTGTAATAACTCACTTGATGGCACAAACATCCTGCTAATATGCACTAAAAATTCCCAATGATACGTTAAATGTGACCAATAACAGAACATATTAAAGTACAAATACTGTCAGTGACACGGCTGCTGAGTAACTTATCTATTAAATTATTTATCGCTGAAATGCAACGCTGCTTGTAAGTTTCTGCTGGACCACCTTAAGAAACATCAGTAGAGAAATAAAAAGAAACAAAAAGTTCTTGTACACATCATGAATTCACAGAAGCTTCCGTCCTGGTAATGAGCCGCCGGTACTTTTCTGTTATTTTCATTTGATGTTAAATATCAACAGTCTGCAGTTTAACCGCTGACCGTCATGTGACCCGCTGCTTCCTGGTCATGTGGTCGTCATGGTTACTGCAGAGGATTAGCTGAACGGTAACACACTCTGTTACATCCCATAATAAGAGCCCCATGTCGCCGCCTGTCAGACTCAGACTCCCATCAGCCCCTCTGCTTCCTCTCAGCCAATCAGAGCTGTTTTTCTTAATTTATTTTTTAGATGTTTAGATAATATAAGCAACCTAAACTAAGGCTGCAATAGAAGATTAAAAATGAATGCTAGAGAGAGATAAACATGTTTTTTTTTTATTTTAGATTTTTTAAAAGTTTTTTCTTTCAAAAAAATTTGATGTTTTTTTAAAAAATGTTTTTCTTAATATAGTTTTTTAGCTGCTAAAATAAAAATAAGTAACTTCAACTAAGACTAGAATCAAGCAGTAAAAATGAATGCTGGAGATGAATAGACTCTTTATTTTTATTATTTATTATTTCAAATAGATTTGATTTGTTTTTTGTGGGGTTTTTAATTAAAAATAGCTCTTTTTAAAAATGTAAATTCATCATTTTTAAATATTTGATTATAACTACACTAATAAACTGTTAGTCTTGGATCATATCAAGTCTGATCTGAGTCTTACTTCGAACTTTACAGGAAAAATCTTTAACATTAAAACATTTTTCTGAATATAAAATTACAAGATTTGCCTTTGAAAAAATGTAAAATCCCCTAAATGAAACACTAACGATCATATTTGCAATAATAAACTATTAATTTTAGATCACATCAAGTGTTTTATAAGTATTATGAGACCTAAAAATCAGCTGATCTGAACCTTAAATAACGAAATCAGGCTCATCCAGAGGCTCACAGCTGGACTCAGATCAGCTGCAGGTTCTGGTTCTAGTCTAGTCTAGAAATATGGCAGATAAATCGTACAATTTTGTACTTTTACAAATATTTTTGCAGAAAATATCTGTCAGATAAATTGAAAAAATCCCTAATATTCTATGTTTTTCAAATATTATCCGTCTTTTCCTCTAGTATTAAATCTTGGGACATATAAATTCCTGGTTAGTAGTTGGAGATATTATGAACGACATTGAAGCATTTTAATGGCATCCACTTTAATATCGAGTAATGCTCAAAAATAGCTGCAGGTTTCATTTTTATTTCACATTCTGTGCGATTATTTGCCCCTCAGCTCTCATCATTAGAAAGCAGCTCTGAGTGACGTAACATAAATCTGTCTCAGCGCTGATTAAAAAAAGCTCCACAGATCCAGAGCGTCCTTAAATCTGCTCTGTTTGTCCACATTAGCGTCTGTTCTTCATCCTCACATGGAAACCAGCGGCTCTCCATCACACGCTGTGAGTTTATAACCACTAACTGATGCTGAACCAGCTGAGGGGAAGAGTCTGACGCCTCCATCAGCTGCATGTTTACAGCTTTTATACCGCTCTAATCTGCTGCTGACGCCGAATAAAAGAGGATTAATCTGAGTGGAATCTCCCTTTAGAAACAGAAACTGGTCCTCTGGTCTGATGATCGACTGGAATCTAAAACCTCACAGCTTTATTCAGTCTGGCGGTGTTTCTAGTGAAGCTATAGAAGAAGTACAGACGTGAGAAATAACAAATATCATCCTTTTCCGCTGAATTAATTCAGGATCGATGTTTCTGAGAACAAACAGGCTGAAGGTCAGGTTTGTTTTTCACATCAAAGTCCTCGTGTCAGATTATCACAGCGGGCTGCAGGCGAGGAAATATGTAAAAACAAAACAAAGTTCATTCTCACCGAGCAGCGTTTCCTTTAATTGAGCCATGAAAGTCTCGTTTTCTGCAAACGAGTGAAAACAAAAGCCCAACCGGAGGCTAAATTAGCATCTGAGAGGCTACACAGGCGGCTCAACCTCAGCGCTAACATGCTTTAGTCAAAAAATGTGGATAGAAATCAGGTTAGTGTGATTGTTTACTTTTGCAGGGACAATTCAAAATAACTGCCCCAGAGGTGGCTAGCGGCTAATTAGCAACTGAGAGGTTACCCAGGCAGCTAAAACACAGCACCAACATGCTTTAGTCAAAAAACATGGATAGAAATCAGTTTAGTTTCATTTAGTTTATTCATTTATTCTTGCACAGACAGTACAATTCAAAGTGGCCACACCAGACTTAGCCAGCAGCTAATTAGCATCCTTGTGGCTACAAAGGCAGCTAAACCACAGCGCTAACATCCTTTTGTCAAAAAGGTCTGTTCAAATCAGTTTAGTTTAGGTCAATTTTTTATTCTTAAAGAGACAATTGCACAATTAAAAGTAGTTGCACCAAAGTTAGCTAGCAGGTTTTTAGCATCTGCAAGGCTAAGTATGAGGCTAAGTGACAACAAGCTTTCATCAAAAAGGTGCATTTAAATTAGTTTAGCGTATTTGTATATTCTTGCAGGGACAATTGCGCAATTAAAAGTAACTGCCTCAGAGTTAGCTAGTGGCTAATTAGCTTCTGAGAAGCTATCCAGGCAGCTAAACCACAGCACTAATATGCTTTATATGCTTTTGTGAATAAATCAGTTTAGTTTAGCTTTGTTTATTTGTTTATTCTTGCACGAACAGTTGTAAATTCAAAGTAGCTGTACCAGAGTTAGCAAACAGCTAATTAGCATCTGTGAGGCGACACAGGCAGCTACATGATATCGCTATCGTACTTTAGTCAAAAAGATGCATTTAAAGTCAATCAATTTAGTGTATTTGTTTATCTTTTGCAGGAACATTTGCACAGCTAAAAGTAGTCACACCAGACTTAGCTAGCAGCTAATTAGCATCCTTGTGGCTACATAGGCTTCATGTGGAGCTAACTAACAGCGCTAACTAACTCTTGTCAAAAAGATGCATTTAAATCGGTTTAGTTTAGCCTACTTGTTTATTCTTGCAGGGAAAATTGCACAATTAAAAGCAGTTGCACCAGAGTTAGCTAGCGGGTAATTAGCATCTGTCAAGCTACGCTGGCTGCATGTGGAGCTAACTGACAGTGCTAACTTGCTTTTATCAAAAAGATGCACTTACATCAGTTTAATTTGTTTCTTTATTCTTGCAGGGACCGTTGCTCAGTTTAAAGTAATCGCCACCAGAGTTAGCTATCAGCTAATTAGCATCTGTGACACTACATATGCAGCAAAAATACGTCTTCATACTAAAAATACTTCTTAATGTGAAATATGTCTTTAAAACAGTATAAAATACATCTTAATACTACAAAACACATCTTAATAGTATAAAAAACATCTCAATAGGGCAAAAAACATCCTAATACTATAAAACTAACACAATAAATGTGTCTTAGCACTATAAAATACGTTTTAATACTGAAAAACATCTCAGAGTCAGAAATAAATGAATTTAATGTATCCAGAAGCCTTAAAATCACAAGAACTTCCTCTTCTAGATCAGTGAAATGGAAAATTATTCGTTTCTTTTCATATCGAGCAGCAGAAAAGTTGCAGCCTGATGTGTTTGAGTTAATTTACAGTATTTCCTGACTCTTGTGAACATATCAAGACGTTCAAACGATGAACGGTGCATCTGAGTCACTTCAACCTGCTTGTCAGACTAGAAATATTGCATCTGAGCAGCTTCTAAAATGGATTGGTTGAATGGATGCGTTGGATGTCTGTCTGGATGTTATTACGACTCCGACTTCCTGCAGGAAGGATCGTAATGAAGCAGACTTCTTTATTTATGGAATCCGACAGAGAAATGTTCAGACGACACACTCCCTGATCTCATTCATCCCGTCAGACATGATGAGCTGTAGAGAATGATTCACCTGATCTGTTTGCCCTCCCAACACCCAAACCACACTTATTCTTGCTCAGAATGAAGGGAGATTACCTGGGAGAAATTATAATTTTATTTTCACCCCGAGCGCCGAGGACGGAGAAAGATCATCCTCCCACTTCTCTCCCGCCGTGAATGTGATTTTACGGTCCGGCTTCCGGTTAATAAAGGAAAACTTGCATCATCCGTCAATCATAGAGAGCGCTGAAAACACGGAAAGGTGCGTTAAAGCGTCTAGCACACATTCAGCTCACGTTCCGTGTTTATTTTAATGAAATGTGTCATCGAGCACCAAAAAGAAGACGAACGCTGAGGGGCTGTGTTTGTTCTTCAGGTGAAAAGTGCATCTGAAAGCAATAAATACGTGTTTTTGTTTCGTTTATCTCAGCGTTGTTGGATCTGTTTCTCAAAAGTGTCTTGAAAATGGTTTGAAACTCGTCCGGTGTTTGGTAGAAATGGTGCACAGTCATCTGAAACTTGTTCAAAATTACTGAAAATTGCCAAAATAGCTTTAAATTTGTCTAAAGTGACACGAAAATCATGTGAAACGCTTTGAAACCCGACCAGGAAGACTAAACAACGTTTGTGGAATGGTTAAAAATGGCCCAAAATGACTTGAAATTTGTCGTAATGTTGGTAAAAGTGGTGCACACTTGTCCAGAATTACTCAAACTGCCAATTTAAAAATAAATTAGAGACTGTCCAAGATGCTTTATAACTTGCTCAGTATGACTCAGCATGTTTCTGCTGCTCGTTTTGGCTCTTTCTGTGGTGATTTTGCTCGTTTTTGTCGGCATGTTTGAATGTTTCAGGGAAGTTTTGGCTCTTTTTGGGGTGATTTTGTGATA